>NW_026574962.1:0-66989 GCF_905146905.1 Nyctereutes procyonoides | reverse complement strand
CAATGTATAAAATTTCTTCACACCATTCCCTCATAGAGTAATGTTTCATATCTCATTATCACTGAAAATTCTAGGCCGCATAACAGTTGGGAAAACTATGGAAGAAATGCAAGATAATGTGGATATAGACACTATAAAACAGTCTCTCCCAGTCTCTCTCAGTTGAGGCAAAGTATTGCCTTGTTGCATCTCATACTGTAAACAAGTGTCTCTTTCCCAATATATTTTATGACACTTTATTTTTAATTTTTGTGCTTTTTCTCTGTGATTTCACTGTGTAGAATGGCCCCTGACGACATGGCAGAATACTTTCTAGAGTTCCCAAGAAGAAGCAAAAAGATGTGCCTCAGGGAGAAAACATAATTGTTATCTAAGCTTACTCAGTTCCATTAGTTGTAGCACTATTTATTGGCTATGAGTTTAATGACAATAAATCAATAATACATATTAAATAAGGTGTCTTGAAACAGACAAGCATACAAAACAGGGCTATGTGTGTATCGACTCATGAAAATGTGAGGAGAAGCTGGTAGGACCCTAACCCTGTATTTCCCCTGGGAGGAATTGAGTCAGTGTTTGCTAACATGTTCTCTTATAAAACATGAGCACCGTGATAATAAGAATTCACTAAATACGTAAGGCCTCTACCTAGTGTCAAGAACATAGTGCTTCATAAATATTAGCTATTATGGTTTCACCTTTTATCAGCGTCCCTTTGAATAAGAGAATCAATGTTTCAAAACCAAAATATAAGATAAAAATGTTTAAATCTGTTTGAAGCTTTAAGAGGTCTCACCAGTAATCTAAACCGGAAGCATCCTTCCTGACATATACATATGAGATAAGAATTTCACAGCACAAAACAGCACAGATCATTGTAGTCTGATAATACGATTCATGGAAATAAGCCGCTCTCAGGAATTATTTGCTCCAGTGCATTAAAAATCATTCAATGGTGGATAAATTAGGTAATTTTATTTCATTCAATTAACATGCCTCCTATCACTAGCGAGGCTTGAGAACAAATACAATAAGTAAGATATCAAGGAGGAAATATCCAGTTCAATATTAACCTACACAACAAGCCACAGAGTTAGAAATGCAAACCAAAGTTTTCAATAACTTTATGTCATGGACTCCAGTTAGTATATATATAGACTAATCGGATGTCATATCCATTAAATCACACTCTCAAGGAGTAAAATCCACTCAACATAAAGAGTTTATAAGCAAAATTTGTCACATTCATTATATTCATGGCCTTAGTTCCCTCAAAATATCTGGGCCAGGATCAGAAATAGAATCAAATTTATATCCATGATTTAAACATTTTGTATAAAAATAACGTTAATACACATCATTGCAATTTCTTTAGAACTCTGAGTAAAAATAGGAAGAAACAAAGTACGCAAAGTTGTGAAAAGTTATTTCCTTGATGTGAGGTAAGATTAATATACCATGCCAGATATTGCGAGAGCATGAGACAAAAATAAAAATAACATAAAACATTAAGAAAAGGCACATGGTGACTCAGTGCCTGCCTTTGGCTCAGGTCGTGATCCCGGGGTCCTGGGATCGAGTCTCGCATCAGGCTCCCCGCAGGAAGCCTGCTTCTCCCTCTGCCTATAGCTCCGCTTCTCTCTCGGTGTCTCTCATGAATAAATAAAATCTTTGAAAAACAACACTTAAGAAATGGTGAATTTTGTTTGTAAATCTAGGTCTTGTTCAGTCAATTCATATAATAACACCTGAAAAAGAGATCAATAGATAAATCTTAGACAAAGTTTCAATTTAGGGAGCCTGTTGACAGTGGGAATTTAAAAACCAGAAAACGTTGTAGTTAATAAATTGAGGGCTTCTCCTTGTGTGCCTATATAAATGATTTAACGAGAGCACTTTCCTTCTTTTCCCAAAGTGATTGTATGTAGTCTCATAATTAGGATGTATTGTCATATGTAGCCTTCACGATCTGGAAAGCCTACATATCAAAAGAGACTTCACGAAAAATCGCCAAGGGGAAATATGAGTCAATTCAATAATAACTATGTTGGACACAGAGTGACATACAAATGCAAGAAGCCTAGTTTCACATTCTCTTTCACTTTATTCCAGGGTTTCTGTGAGGAGGGCAGAACTTTGAATACACAAGTCAACTGCTAACTCTTCCAACAGCATTCAAAAAAATAAAAGTTGATCAAGCAAAGCTAGGTTTATTTGACATAACAAGAGGGAGAACACACCTTGACAGAGTTTTACTATGATTTGAGATGAAGGAAGTCAAGCGAAGATCATCCTAAGTTGTTGGTACTTGGGTTGCAGAACTCAAACTTTATACCACATGGAAGTGGTCGGGACTGGCAAAGGTTATGACAGAACTTTGGATTGCTGGACATAGCGAAGTGAGATCTTGAAACTCGTCTTGCTGAGCAAGCTGAATTTTAATAGGTAAACTATATTAGCTGGTCAGGGTTTGGGTTTCACCAACCCTAAAGTAAACCCTTGCGGCATAACGTCCTTGATCTTCTTAGCGATATGACTATAACTCAAACATCTCCTCCTCAGTGGTCTATCAGCATATACTCCTCAGCCACTAGAGCTATAAATGTAGGTCTAACAGGAGGGGAGTTTACAAAGATCTACTTGGAGCCACCCAAGAAATGCTTCTGTCCCTAAGTCCCCTTTAGTAAACCATTTGTCTTCAAGCTGGACTTGTCAGTCGTTTTATTCTGTCTTACAGCACTTCTAGCCTTTGGAAGTCATTTTGCATATACTTCCCTCTCACGGAACACATGGCATATTCACATGCTGAAAGGAAGAAGGCTACAATCCAAAATACTTTACCTGGAAAGGAGATCATTCAGAATGGAAAGAGAGATAAAAGAGTTTCCCAGAAAAAGAAAAAAAAAAAAAACCCTTGGATAAACTCAAATAAAGAGCTGAAATATCTACTCAAAACTATGAAACAGGGATCCCTGGGTGGCTCAGTGGTTTGGCAACTGCCTTTGGCTCAGGGCTTGATCCTGAAGTCCTCGGATCGAATCCCACGTCGGGCTCCCTGCATGGAGCCTGCTTCTGCCTCTGCCTGGGTCTCTGACTCTCTCTCTCTCATGAATAAATAAATAAAATCTTTAAAAAAAACTATGAAACATTGATGAAAGTCATTTAAAATGACACAATCAGATGGAAAAATAGTCTATGCTCACAAACTAGGAGTAAATTGTTAAAATGCCCATACTGCCCAATACCCAAGTGTGATATCTTACTGTGCTTTTTAACTTGCCCATCCCTAGTAATGATTTTCAGCGTTTTTTATGTCTTCTTCATCTTTAACTTTTCTTGATGGAATATGTATCTTTATGGGATTCTCTTACTTTTCAGTTATAAGAATTTCTTTATTTCGGATGCAAGTTCTTTTTCAAATGAATCTTTTGCAAATATTTTCTTTCAGTATGTATTGCCTTTTTGATTTCTTTTCTTTCCAAGTTCCCCTCCATATTCCTAAAAACAAGGCCACAACAGTGTTAAACATTGAAAATGTTCAGTAAATTTCAGTTCAATGAATGAGACAAGATGTAATTCTAAGTATTTCAAGCCAAGAACATGAAAGGTGACTGCATTTTCAATTTGCCAATAAAAAAAAAACAATCTCTATCAAAATACCAGCAGCATTTTTCATATTATCAAAACAAATAATACTAAAACCTCTATAGAATCAAAATACATCCCCAATAACCTAAAGAGTCTCAGGAAGGAAGAACAAAGCTGGAGGCATTACAATCTCACATTTTATGATACACTACAAAGCTATAGTAATCGAAACAGCGCGGTGCTGACCAAAAACACATATACTGAGAAGTGGAACAGAAGAAAGAGCCCGGACATAAACCCACACTTCTATGGCCAATTAATCTAGGACAAAAGAGATAGGAATATATGATGGGGGACAGACATCCCCTTCAATTAATGGTGCTTGAAAGCTGGACCACTACACATCAAAGCATAAAACGGAACCACTTTCTTACACCATATGCAAAAATAAGCTCAAAATGGATTAAAACCAAATGTGAGGCATGAAATCAAAAAGCTAGAAGAAAACATAGGCAGCAATCTCCTTGACATTGTTTGCAGCAACATTTTTCTAGATATCCCTCCTCAGGCAAGGGAAACCAAAACTAAAATAAACCATTGGGACTACACCAAAGTAAGTTTTTGCACAATGTAGGAAACCATCAACAAAACCAAAAGGCAACTTACAGAAGAGTAGAAGATATTCACAAATGGCATACCCAGTAGGAGATTAATATCCAAAATATATGAAGAACATATGCAATCCAACACCAAAAAAGTGAAATAATCCAATTAAAATATGGGCAACAATCTGGATAGACTTTTTCCAAAGAAGACGAGCAATGAAGGGGCACTTGCCTGGCTCAATTGGTGGAGCATAACACTTGATCTCAGGGTCATGAGTTCTACCACCACATTGAGCATGGAGTCTTCTGAAGAAGAAGAAGAAGAAGAGGAGGAGAAGGAGGAGGAGGAGAAGGAGGAGGAGAAAAAATGGTGACAAATAGATGGAACACAAACACATGAAAATATGCTCAACGTCACTAATCATCAGGGTAATACACATAAAAACGACAAGGAGATATCATCTTACATCTGTTAGAATGGCTAGAATCAAAAGGCAAGAAATACAATTATTGGCAAAGATGGAGGAAAAGCAACCCTTGTCTACTGTTGGTGGTGCAGCCACTGTAGAAAATAGTACGGAGGTTTCTCAAGAAACTAAAAATAGAAATACCATATGCTCCAGTAATTCCACGACTGGGTATTTACCCAAAGAAAATGAAACACTAATTCAAAAAGATATACACACCCTATGTTTACTGCAGCATTATTTGAAATAGCCAGCTAATGGAAATAATCCAAGTGTCCATCAATAGATGAGTGGAAAAAGATGACGTACTATATAGAGACAATGCAATATTATTCCACCACAAGCAAAGAATGATACCTTGCCATTGGTGATAACATGGACAAACTGAGAGGGTGTTACGTTAAGTAAAATATGTCAGAAGGAGAAAGACAAATGTCATATGATTTCACTTATATGTGGAATCTAAACCAAACGAATAAACAGTGGAAAGAGTCACAAATATAGAGAAATTGTAGCTTCTAGAAAAAAAGGGGAGAGGGAAGGCAAAATGAGTGAAAGGGAGTGGGAGATACGGGCTTCCAGGTATGAAATAAATGGAATAAATGTCAGGAGAATAAAACGTAAAACGCAGGGAATATAGTCAGTAATTGTTGTGGCATTGTGTAATGACAAATGGAATTTACGCTTGTGAGCACACCGTAGCAGACAGACTTGCTGAATCACTATGTTGTAACCTGAAACTAACGTAACATTGTGTGTCAACTGTACTTCAATAAAAAAGTAATAAAAATGATTTTTATAAAGTTCTCACCAGAAAGAAAGATAAGTGTGTGAGGTGATGGATGAGAATGGTGTAATCTCTTCACAATATATAAGCGATTCAAGTCATCATGTTGTACACCTTATCACTGCATAATTTTATATCAAGGATGTCTCAATAAAGTCAAAAAATTTCTTAATAAAATAGTATGCTAATTAAAATAAACAGTCACAAGAGACACTTCATTTATACGAAATGCTCAAAACAGGCAATATATATGACAAAAAAAGTAGACAAAATGTTGACTAAGGCTGGGAAATGCAGAAAATGAAGAGTTCCATTACAGAGCAAAGGTTTCCATTTGGGGTGATGAAAGTGCTCTAAAATTGATCACCAGAGCGGTTGCACAATTCTGTGAACACACTATGAACCACTGAACTGTACACTTTAAATCTGGCACTTGTGCGGTATGGAAGTACATGTCAACCAAAGTTTCATGAACAAAACAAAAACATCTCCTGAGTCATCATAACCAGAAAGATAATTTACCTGTATAGATTATTCATTCTTGTGTCAAGAGGACTGCAGTCACCTCTCACCACCGTCCTCGACACTCTTCCAAAATATATTACGTAAGACAGATGACTTGCACATTGACTCTTAGCTACATGATAGGACTTATAATCGTCAAACAGACATTACACACATTTGCATACAAATGAAGTCATCTACTTTGACTTTTTCCACTTGCCGTCCAAACGCTCGGACAGTTCCTATAATGTATTTACTTTGGAAGGTAGGAGTTATATTTTAACTTCCTGATTGATTGCTCCTCGGATATAAGTGCAAGCAATGGTAGAAGAAGGCAGGAATTTCAGAAGAAGCAGCACATTCCACCAGGATGTCTATGAAATGGATTTCAGTTCTGCTGCTGCTCCAGCTGAGCTGTTACTTTAGCTCTGGGAGTTGCGGAAAGGTGCTGGTGTGGCCCACAGAATACAGCCATTGGATCAATGTAAAGACAATCCTGGATGAACTTGTCCAGAGGGGTCATGAAGTGACTGTTCTGACATCTTCAGCTTCCATTCTTGTTGATCCGAACAAATTATCTGCTATTAAATTTGAGATCTATTCTGCACATTTATCTAGAGGTGATTTTGAGGCTTTGTTCATAAAACTGCTCAACATTTGGATATATGATATGCCAAAAGATTCATTTTGGGCGTATTTTTCAGTAATGCAAGAAATTCTTTGGGAATATTATGAGTGTTTTCAGAAGCTCTGTAAAGATGTAGTTTTGAACAAGAAACTCATGACAAAACTACAAGAATCAAAATTTGATCTCATCCTTGCAGATACTATCGGACCCTGCGGTGAGCTGCTGGCTGAGCTCCTTAAAATACCTTTAGTGTACAGTCTCCGTTTCTCTCCAGGCTACGCATTTGAGAAACACGGTGGAGGACTTCCGCTCCCTCCATCCTACGTACCTGTTATTCTGTCAGAATTAACTGATCAAATGACATTCATGGAGAGAGTAAAAAATATGCTATATGTGCTTTATTTTGACTTTTGGTTCCAAACAATAAATGAGAAGAGTTGGAATCAGTTTTACAGCGAAGTCCTAGGTAAGTCATGGTTTTCATTAGTAACATGAAGTCTTAACTCTCCTAGTGCTAGGGAGAGAGTTTGTATAAGTACTAAGAGGGAGGAAATTTGTCTTCTAGAAGTGAAATGATGACAGGAAAATATAAAATGATCTCCCAAACACATGCAAAGACTTATATATGACAGGGCCAGTTAGAATCCCACTGTCCATTATGGGTACATCACACTCTAGGGAGTCAATAACTGACATTAGAGCACTGAGGAATTCTTGAACCAATGACATACCCATTCCATGTGTTTGTTTGTAATATCTTTAAAAAGGGGTTTCTGTGGTTTGCTTTTTAATTTTTTTCTCGGTAAAGTATTTTATCCTTCCTTTGTTGTTTATCAAATACAGGGTGAAAATATTACTTATGCTTGCGTTACTTTTTAGAAGAATTTTAAGTCACAGCATTTTGAATCACGATTTCCTGAATAACGCTCACCCCCACACAGGCATAAGTTTCTCCATTATCAACATCCCCCATCAAAGTGGTACATTTGTGGCAACTCATGAACCTACACTGACACATTATTATCATCCAAAGTTCATAGTTTACATAAGAGTTTACTCTCAGCTTGGTACATTTTATGAGTTTTAAAAATTTATAATGATACGCATCTGCCACTATTATATCAGAGTAGTTTCGCTGCTTTAAATTCTTCTCTACTATACTTATTTTCTATATATCCATTTTACTCTACTTTTTCCATCTTCAAAAAAATGGCATTAGAAATTGCACTATCTTGATGAAAGCAGGCATGTCAACTGAGGAGTCATATATTTCTAGTACGACTGTCTATAGTATTGAGGATATTATGTCCAGTTGTTTCTTCAGTTTCCTTAGTTAAGAATTAAAGTGTTGGGATGCCTGGTGGCTCAGCGGTTAAGCGTCTGCCTTTGGCTCAGGGTGTGATCCTGGGGTCCCGGGACAGAGTCCCACATCAGGCTCCCTGCATGGAGCCTGCTTCACCCTAAGCCTCTGACTCTGCCTTGCTCTCTCCATCTCTGTCATGAATAAATAAATAAATAAAATCTTTTTTTTAAAAAAGAGAATTAAAGTGATTACATATTACCTGAAAGATTTTTTCCATAATTTCCAAGAAAACGTCAGAGTTTTCTTGAAAAATTGAGGATCAAGGGAATAACTTGCTAAATTGTAGAAATTACACTGTGAACTCTAGGGAAAAGTGTTTTCATTAGTTAATTGACAGGGGAGCTCAAATAATTGTTTACATTTGCATCTGTCACTTTTGTAGCATTTCAGAATAAACAAATGCATGTTTAATTTGACAGTGGCTTAGGTTTAATAATGTTTTATGACTGTGAATAACTCCTTCATAATTCCTTCATCCATAGCCAATTAGAAGGCTCTGAGGTACAATGGCTACGTTAGACTCAGGAATCTATAGTATGAAGTTTCTAATGATTACATATTCTTTCACCAGGGCTTATAAATCCTGTTTTAGAGGTCTAAACACACACACGTTAACAAGTTCACATTAAAAAAAAAAAAAAAAAAAACTGTTACTGCCCTAAAGACAAAATGTGCCACGATTAAGAGTGCACATATGTATTTCCATACTTGTGGAAAATATTCCAGCTGTTACTTGCAAATATTGTTAATACATAGATATTATTAAGCTCCTAATATTAACTAATTACGATAGTAAATACAAGCCATACCCCCCAAAACTCACAGTTTTCTTGGAAAATCTCGGATCAAGGGAATAGTTTGCTAAATTGTAGAAATTACACTAAGGTGTTTCTTTCCATTGGTTAATTGATGGGGGGGGGGCTCAATGGTTTACATTTGCAACTGTTACTTTTGCAGAATTCAAGAATAAATAAATGTATGGTTTATTTCCATAGTGGCTTAGGTTAACAAATTATTTGGTTGTGAATGTACTACTGTGATGTGAGAATTGAGTCTCTTATACTTTGTCTTTCATATATACATATGATCAACAGATATATGCAAATATATATATTTGCATCAATACATGTTTGTATCATATATGTGTCTGTTAGCAAACTACAAATACTATTAAGCCTTTTTTATAACTAGTCAAAACTATTTTCAGAAGATTCCATAGTATATTAACATTCCATTACTCTCATTTCTTCTACCTGTTACTTGTTAGGAGATTTTTTTACTTTTTTGTTGACTCTTATTTTTCTACCAAGTTTTACTTTTTAATTCCAGGATAGTTAACAGAGTGTTATATTACTTTCAGGTGTACAATATAGTGATTCAACACTTCCATACATCACTCAGTGCTCATCACAATGAGTTCACTTCTTAATCCCCATCACCAGTGTTACCCATCCCCCACACTCACCTCCCCTCTGATAACCATCAGTCTGTTCCCTTCATTTAGAGTCTATTTCTTGGTTTCTCTCTGTCTTTTTGTATTTTGCTTGTTTGGTTGGTTCATTAAATTCCACATACGAGTGAAATCATATGGTACTCGATTTTCTCTGACTTATTTTGATTAACATCATAGTATTCTCTAGCTCCATCTGCGTCACTGCAAACCTCAAGACTTCATCCTTTTTTTTCTAAGATTTTTTTTTTTTAATTTATTTGAGAGGGAGAGAGAAAATGAAGCAGACTCCATACTGATTGCAGAGCTCCACTCAGGGCAGGATCCCAAGACCACAAGATCATAACCAGAGCCAAGACCAAGAGTTGGATGCTTAACCAACTGAGTCATCCAGGCACCCCAAGATTTCATTCTTTTTTATGGCTTAGTAATATTCATTGTATAAATATATCATTTCTTCTTTAGCCATTCTTCAGCTGATGGACACTTGGGCTGTTTCCACAATTTGGCTATTGTAGACAATGCTGCTGTAAACGACCAGGAGCATATGCCCTTTTGAATGAGTATTTTTATAATCTTTGGGTAAATACCTTGTAGTGCAAATCCTAGATCATAAGCTAGTTCTACTTTTACCTTTTTGAGAAACCTCCACACTGGTTTCCTGTGGCTTTAATTTGAGCCATTTTGCAAGAGGTGAGGTGATACCTCATTGCGGTTTTGATTTGCATTCCCCTGATGATGAATGATGATGAACATCTTTGCAAGTGTCTGTTAGCCACCTGGATGTCTTCCTTGGAAAAATAACTATTCAGGGCAGCCTGGCTGGCTCAGTGCTTTAGCACCACCTTCAGCCCAGGCCCTGATCCAGGAGATCAGGGATCGAGTCCCACATCAGGTTCCCTTCATGGAGCCTGCTTCTCCCTCTGCTTCTCTCTCTCTCTCTCTCCCTCTCTCTCTCTGTCAGTGTCTCTTATGAATAGATTAATAAAATATATTTTTTAAATGCCTATTCATGTCTTCTGCCCATTTCTTAACTGCGTTATTTGTTTCCTGGGTGTGGGTGTTGAGTTTGATAAGTTCTTTATAAATGTTGGAGACCATCTCTTTACTGAAAATGGCATTTGCAAATACCTTCTCCCATTCTGTAGGTTGCCTTTTAGTTTTGTTGGTTATTTCCTTGGCTGTACAGAAGACTTTTATCTTGATGAAGTCCCAATAGTTCATTTTTGTTTTTGTTTCCTTTTCTACCACCAACATGTCTAGTAAGAAACTGCTCTTGCCGAGGTCAAAGAGGTCACTGCGTGTTTTCTTCCCAGGATTTTGATGGTTTCCTGTCTCACGCTTAGGTCTTTCATTCCACCTTGAATTTATTTTTGTGTATACTATAAGAAAGTGGTCAAGGCAGCCCAGGTGGCTTAGCGGTTTAGCGCTGCCTTCACCCCAGGGCATGACTCTGGAGACCCTCCCAACTCAGACTCCCTGGGTGGAGACTGCTTCTCCCTCTTCCTGTGTCTCTGCCTCTCTCTCTGTCTCTCTCTCATGAATAAAAAAATAAAATAAAATGCAGAATATTAAAAAAAAAGAAAAATAGTGGTCCAGTTTCATTCTTTTGCATGTTGCTGTCCAATTTTCCTGACAACAAGAAACTGTCATTTTCCCATTGGATATTCTTTCCTGCTTTGTCAAAGATTAATTGCCCATATAATTGTGGGTTTATTTCTGCATTTTCTATGCTCTTCCATTGATCTATGTGTCTATTTTTGTGCCACGACCATACTGTTTTGATCACTATAGCTTTAGTATAACTTGAAGTCTTGAATTGTGATACCTCCAGGTTTTTTTTTTTTTTTTCTTTTTCAAGGTTGCTTTGGTTATTTGGGAACTTTTGTAGTTCCAACAAGTCTTAGGATTGTTTGTTCCAGTTCTGTGAAAAATGCTGTTGGTATTTTGATAGGGATCGCATTAAATCTAAAGATTGCCTTGGGCAATATAGACAGTTCAATACTATTCTTCCAAGTTTTGTACATGGAATGCTTTTAATCCTCAACTTCTTTCATCAGTATTTTATATATTTTATATATTTTATATATATATATATATATATATATATATCAGTATTTATTTATATTTTTTCAGAGTACAGGTCTTTCACCTCTTTGGTTAAGTTTATTCCTAGATACTTTATTATTTTTGGTGCAATGGCAAACAGGATTGTTTTCTTAATGTCTCTCTTCCACTGCATTATTAATACATAGAAATATAACAGATTTCTGTACACTGATTTGTATCCTGTGACTTTACTGAATTAGTTTATCAGTTCTAGGACTTTTCTGCTTAAGTCTTCAGGGTTTTCTATATACAGTATCATGTCATCTGCAAATAGTGACAGTTTTATTTCTTCCTGACCAATTTGGATGGTTTTATTTCTTTTCATTGTATCATTGCTGTAGCCAAGACTTCTAGTACTATGTTGAATAAAAGTGGTAAGGGTGGACATCCTTGTCTTGTGCCTGACCTTACCGGAGAAGCTCTCAGGTGTTGCCTATTGAGTATGATGTTCACTGTGGGTTTTCCATTTAAGCCTTTATTTTTGAGGTATGTTCCCTCGAAACCAACATTGCTGAGGGTTTTTATCATCAATGGCTGTTATACTTTGTCAAACGCCTTTTCTGCATATGTAGAAATGATCATATGCATTTTATCCTTTCTCTTATTGATGTGATCTGTTTGTTTTTTCCCCTTCAGGAAGACCCACTACACTATACGAGTTAATGAGGAAAGCTGATATATGGCTCATTCGATCCTACTGGGATTTGGAATTTCCTCGCCCATTCCTACCACATTTTGACTTTGTTGGAGGCCTCCACTGCAAACCTGCCAAACCCCTGCCTAAGGTAACTGTTTCTTATGTTTTGTTTCCTCTGGGCCATTTCATCAGTATTGTAGCTTAAAAATCTCATTCTCAACAATAGTCATGTGCCCCAACAATATCTGCAGGCAAATCTAATGTTTCCTTGCTGTCATTCCAACTTTTACACAATTCTCATTTGAGATCCGAAAGTTTGATGACTTAGAGCATTAACAGGTTTAATTAATCTATGAGAACATATGTTTTCCGCCACACACTAAGGCCAGACAAAATCTCAGTAAACCTGAGCACAGATAAAGCTACACTGTGTATATAATGAGGACCATAAATTCTGTATATTTAATAAAGACCAAATAATTTTACCACTTATATCTGAAAAAAATCTATAGTATAAAATTGCAATAGTAAACTCAGCATATAAGGTAATAATCTTTATGAAAAAAGCAATGATGTAATAAATTTTAAGTTGATATTGATCCTTCAAGACATAATTGATAAACAAGCATCCCTTACTGAATTCCTTGATGGTCTCTTCATCATGCTGGATGTCTACTAGAGGAATGAGCCACTGTGATTACATTAGCCCTTGCCCGGATTCCACAAAAGGCTAGATAAATAACCTTAATCGTATATAACTAGCTAATGAGTCTGTTAAACTCTGCAAAGGGTCTAATTACTCTGAAACTAAGATCTTATCCAATGGTTAACCTAATATCGATTTTGATTGCAAAATATTTAGGTGTATATGTAACTCTCTCAAGGTCTAAATCCTGACGTAAAACTAGCAAAAGTTATATTCAGTCTAACACAAGGGTCCACCAACAGATAAATCCATAAACAAAATGTATTTACACACAACGGAATATTCGGCCTAAAGTAGAAGAAAATTCTAACACATACTCTGACGTGGCAAATCTTCGGGATATTATGCAAAGTGAAGTGGGCAATCATAAAAAGACAAGTACTGTATGATTCCCCTGATATAAGGTATCCAGATCACTCAAATTCACAGAAATACAAAGTATAATGATGTTTGCTAATGATGGTCAAGGAGGGGGGATTGCTTGGTGGCTCAGCGGTTTAGCGCCTACCTTTGGCCCAGTGATCCTGGAGTCCCGGGATTGAGTCCCATTGGGCTCCCTGCATGGAGCCTGCTTCTCACCCTGCCTATGTCTCTGCCTGTCTCTCTCTCTGTGTCTGCCATGAATAAAAAAATAAAATCTTAAAAAAAATAAATATAAAAAATAATACAGATGTTCAAGGAGGGAATGGGTAATTGTTATATAATGGGTATTGAGATCAAGTTTAACAAGATGAAAAAGTTCTGGTGATTAGTTGACCTACAGTATAAAATATACAAACTATTGGACTGCATAGTCAGATATACTTAAAATAATTTTTATGTGTAGCTTATCACAATAAGGATAAATACAGGCATTACTCTAATAATTCTTGATAATATCTTTTATCTATCTTTAGCTGTTTGTACAAAAATTTTTAAAGATTTATTTATTGGAGGCAGGGCAAGATGGTGGAAGAGTAGGGTCCCCAGGTTACCTGTCCCCACCGACTTACCTAGGTAACTTTCAAATCATCCTGAAAACCTACAAATTCGGCCTGAGATTTAAAGAGAGAACAGCTGGAATGCTACATTGAGAAGAGTCTGTGCTTCTATCAGGTAGGAAGACAGAAAAAAAAAATAAAGAAATTGAAAGCATCCAAGGGGGAGGTGCTCCGCGAGGAGCCGGGCTGAGGCCCCGGCGAGAGCCCCCAGGACAGGAGAGCCTGGGCCCAGAGAAGCAGGAACTTCACCAACCTTCCCCGACAGAACTGTGCTGGCAGGGAGCTCGGGCAGGCTCCCAGGGGCACTAACAGCACCTGCGCCCCGGGGAGAGCTCGCAACACCCCGCAGTCGAGCTCCCTAAAGTGCTGGAGTGCGCTCTGTGGGGCCCCAGAAGCGGCTCAGGTGGTGGCTCCATGGAGAGGGGGCTGCACAGGCTGCAGAAGCTTGATTCCTGTGCTGCAGGCCCTGGATCCCAGGACGTCCAGGGGGCACAGCCCAGGATCCTGCGCTCCCCCCAGGGACAGGCAGAGGCCGGGAGGGCACAGGGCAGCCAGGACGTTCCTGCCCCCGGGTGGCCCCGAGCTGTACAGATCGGCGTCCCCTACCCCCCCGAGCATCCAGGCCCCTGAGTACTAGGAGCTGCGGTAGTTACTGCGATAGTTACTCCAGAGCTGGAGAGCTGGACGCTGCCACTGTTGTTGTTCCTCCTGGTGTCAACTTGTACCTGGGACAGAGCAGGGATGACAGGGAGCAGGGGCCTCACAGGATAAACAGCTCCCACTGAGCCGTGCACCTGGCAGGGGGTGGGGCAGCTCCTGCAGGTGCACACACCTGAGAATCAGCACAGCAGGCCCGTCCCCAAGAAGACCAGCTGGAAGGACAGGGGAAGACCATGTTCTCGACCAAGCAGCACTGGAAAGTTCCAGGGGAATCTGCAACTTACAGTATATAGAATCAGAGGATACCACTCCTTCTTTTTGTTTCTTGCTTGTCGCCCCCCCCTTATTTTTCTCTTTTTCTCCTTTATCCAGTACAACTTGTTTTTAGCCACTCTGCACTGAGCAAAATGACTAGAAGGAAGAACTCACCACAAATGAAAGAAACAGAAACAATACCACAGAGTTTCAGAATTTGGATTATAATTCTATGTCAGACACCCAATTCAGAAGCACAATTATAAAGCTACTAGTGGCTCTGGAAAAAATCAAAAGGATTCAAGAGACTTCATGACTGCAGAATTTAGATCTAATCAGGCTGACATTAAAAATCAATTAAATGAGATGCAATCCAAACTGGAGGTCCTAATGATGACGGTTAATGAGGTAGAAGAAAGAATGAGTGACACAGAGGACAACTTGATGGCAAGGAAGGAAGCTGAGGGAAAAAGAGAAAAACAATTAAAATAACATGAGGATAGGCTAAGGGAAATAAATGACAGCCTCAGAAGGAAAAATCTTCATTTAATTGGGATTCTAGAGGGCACCTAAAGGGCCAGAGGGCCGGAAAGTGTATTTCAACAAATCATAGCTGAAAACTTCCCTAACTTGGGAAGGGAAACAGGCAGTCAGATCCAGGAGATTGAGAGATCCCCCCTAAAATCAATAAAAACCTCTCAACACCCCAACATTTAATAATGAAACTTGCCATTCCAAACATAAAGACAAGATCCTTAAAGAAGCAAGAGACAAGAGATCCCTAATGATTATGGGGAAAAATATTAGATTAACAGCAGACCTCTCCACAGAGACCTGGCAGGCCAGAAAGGGCTGGCAGGATATATTCAGGGTCCTAAATGAGAAGAACATACAGCCAAGAATACTTTATCCAGCAAGGCTCTCATTCAGAATAGAAGGAGAGATAAAGAGCTTCCAAGATAGGCAGAAACTGAAAGAATATGGGACCACCAAACCAGCTCTGCAAGAAATATTAAGGGGGACTCTGTAAAAGAAAAAGGAAGCCCCAGGAAACAATCCACAAAAACAGGGACTGAATAGGTATCATGATGACACTAGGTTCATATCTTTCAATAGTAACTCTGAACATGAATGGGCTTAATGATCCCATCAAAAGGCACAGGGTTTCAGACTGAATAAAAAAGCAAGACCCATCTATTTGCTGTCTAAAAGAGACTTATTTTAGACATAAGGACACCTACAGTCTGAAAATAAAAGGTTGGAGAATCATTTACTATTCAAATGGTTCTCAAAAGAAAGGAGGGGTAGCCATCCTCATATCAGATAAATTAAAGTTTATCCCAAAGACTGTAGTAAGAGATGAAGAGGGACACTATATCATACTTAAAGGATCTATCCAAGGAGAGGACCTAACAATCATGAATATTTATGCCGTGAATGTGGGAGCTGCCAAGTATATCAATCAATTTGGTTGATATCAATCAATAACTTTGGTTATTACCAAAGTTAAGACATACTTAGATAATAATACACTTATACCTGGAGACGTGAACACAGCGCTTTCTACAAATGAGAGATCTTCTAAGCAAACATCCCCAAAGAAACAAGAGCTTTAAATGATACACTGGACCAGATGGATTTCACAGATATTTACAGAACCTTACATCAAAACGCAACTGAATACACATTCTTCTCAGGTGCACATGGAACTTTCTCCAGAATAGACCACATACTGGGTCACAAATCAGGTCTTAACTGATACCAAAAGATTGGGATTGTCCCCTGCATATTTTCAGACCACAATGCTTTGAAACTTGAACTGAATCACAAGAAGTTTGGAAGGATTTCAAACACGTGGAGGTTAAGGACCATCCTGCTAAAAGATGAAAAGGTCAACCAGGAAATTAGAGAGAAATTAAAAAGATTCATGGAAACTAATGAGAATGAAGATACAACCGTTCAAAATCTTTGGGATGCAGCAAAAGCAGTCCTGAGGGGGAAATACTTCACAATACAAGCATCCATCCAAAAACTGGAAAGAACTCAAATACAAAAGCTAACCTTACACATAAAGGAGCTAGAGAAAAAACAGCAGATAGATCCTACACCCAGCAGAAGAAGAGAGTTAATAAAGATTCGAGCAGAACTCAACGAAATCGAGACCAGAACTAACAAAATCAGGAGTTGGTTCTTTGAAAGAATTAATGAGATAGATAAACCATTAGCCAGCCTTATTAAAAAGAAGAGAGAGAAGACTCAAATTAATAAAATCATGAATGAGAAAGGAGAGACACCACCAATACCAAGGAAATACAAATGATTTTAAAAACTTATTATGAACAGCTCTATGCCAATAAATTAGGCAATCTAGAAGAAACAGACGCATTTCTGGAAAACCACAAACTACCAAAACTGGAACAGGAAGAAATAGAAAACCTAAACAGGCCAATAACCAGGGAGGAAATTGAAGCAGTCATCAAAAGCCTCCCAAGACATAAAAGTCCAAGGCCAGATGGCTTCCCAGGGGAATTCTATCAAACGTTTGAAGAAACCATACCTATTCTACTAAAGCTGTTCGGGAAGATAGAAAGAGATGGAGTACTTCCAAACTCATTCTATGAGGCCGTCATCACCTTAATTCCAAAACCAGACAAAGACCCCACCAAAAAGGAGAATTATAGACCAATATTCCTGATGAACATGGATGCAAAAACTCTCAACAAGCTAATAGGATCCAACAGTACATTAGGAATATTATTCATCATGACCAAGTGGGATTTATCCCTGGGATGCAAGGCTGGATCAACACTCATAAAGCAATCAATGTGATAGATCATTTCAACCAGGGAAAAAACAAGAACCATATGATCCTCTCAAAAGATGCAGAGAAAGCATTTGACAAAATACAGCATCCATTCCTGATTAAAACTCTTCAGAGTGTAAGGATAGAGGGAACATTCCTCAACATCTTAAAAGCCATCTACGAAAAGCCCACAGCAAATATCATTCTCATTGGGGAAGCACTGGGAGCCTTTCCCCTAAGATCAGGAACAAGACAGGGATGTCCCCTCTCACCACTGCTATTCCACATAGTACTAGAAGTTCTAGCCTTCAGCAATCAGACAACAAAAAGAAATAAAAGGCATTCACATTGGCAAAGAAGAAGTCAAACTCTCCCTCTTCACAGATGACATGATACTGTATGCAGAAAACCCAAATGACTCCACCCCAAGATTGCTAGAACCCATGCAGCAATTCGGCAGTGTGGCAGGATACAAAATCAATGCCCAGAAACCAGTGCCATTTCTATACACTAACAAGGAGACTGGAGAAAGAGAAATTAAGGAGTCAATCTCATTTACAATTGCACCTAAAAACATAAGATATTTAGGAACAAACCTAACCAAAGAGGTAAAGGATTGATACCTAAAAACTATAGAACACTTCTGAAAGACATTGAGGAAGACACAAAGAGATGGAAAAATATTCCATGCTCATGGATTGGCAGAATTAATATTGTGAAAATGTCAATGCTACCCAGGGCAATTTACACGTTTAATGCAATCCCTATCAAAAACCATGGACTTTCTTCAGAGAGTAAGAACAAATTATTTTAAGATTTGTGTGGAATCAGAAAAGACCCCGAATAGCCATGGGAATATTAAAAAAGAAAACCATATCTGGGCGCATCACAATGCCAGATTTCAGGTTGTACTACAAAGTTGTGGTCATAAAGACAGTGTGGTACTGGCACAAAAACAGACACATAGATCAATGGAACAGAATAGAGAACCCAGAAGTGGACCCTCAACTCTATTTTCAATTAATATTCGACAAAGCAAGAAAGACTATCCCCTGGAGAAAAGACAGTCTCTTCAATAAA
Organism: Nyctereutes procyonoides; assembly: GCF_905146905.1. NCBI lineage: Eukaryota > Metazoa > Chordata > Mammalia > Carnivora > Canidae > Nyctereutes > Nyctereutes procyonoides. Next base: position 48,367 of record NW_026574962.1, on the reverse strand, counting down.
TGGTGCTGGGAAAATTGGACATCCACATGCGGAAGAATGAAAGTAGACAACTCTCTTGCACCATACACAAAGATAAACTCAAAATGGATGAAAGATTTAAATGTGAGACAATATTCCATCAAAATCCTAGAGGAGAACACAGGCAACAACCCTTTTGAACTTGGTCACAGCAACTTCTTGCAAGATACATCCATGAAGCCAAGAGAAGCAAAAGCAAAAATATGAACTATTGGGACTTCATCAAGATAAAAAGCTTCTGCACAGTAACAGACACAGTCAACAAAACTCAAAGACAACCTACAGAATGGGAGAAGATATTTGCAAATGACGTATCAGATAAAGGGCTAGTTTCCAAGATCTATAAAGAACTTATTAAACTCAACAGTAAAGAAACAAACAATCCAATTATGAAATGGGCAAGAGACATAAACAGAAATTTCACAGAGAAAGACAGAGACATGGCCAACATGCACATGAGAAAAATATTCCGCATCACTTGCCATCAGGGAAATACAAATCAAAACCACAATGAGATCCCAATTCACACCAGTGAGAATGGGGAAAATTAACAAGCAGGAAACAGCAAATGTTGGAGAGGATGCGGAGAAAAGGGAACCTTCTTACACTGTTGGTGGGAATGTGAACTGGTGCAGCCACTCTGGAAATCTATGTGGAGGTTCCTCAGAGTTAAAAATAAATCTACCCTATGACGCAGCAATTGCACTGCTAGGGATTTACCCCAAAGATACACATGCAGTGAAACGGCAGGACACCTGCACCCCGATGTTTCTAGCAGCAATGTCCACAATAGCCAAACTGTGGAAAGAGCCTCGGTGTCCACCGAAAGATGAATAGATAAAGAAGATATGGTCTATGTATACAATGGAATATTACTCAGCCATTAGAAACGACAAATACCCACCATTTGCTTCAACGTGGATGCAACTGGAGGGTATTATGCTGAGTGAAATACGTCAATCAGAGAAGGACAAACATTATATGGTCTCATTCATTTGAGGAATATAAAAATTAGTGAAAGGGAATAAAGGGAAAGGAGAGAAAATGAGTGGAAATATCAGTGAGGGTGACAAAACATGAAAGACACCTAACTCTAGGAAAGAACAAGGGGTAGCAGAAAGGGATGTGGGTGGGGTGTTGGGGTGACTGGGTATGGGCACTGAGGGGGCCATTGGCGGGAAAAGCACTGGGTGTTATGGTATATGTTGGCAAACTGACTCCATAAAAATTTTTTTAAAAGATTTATTTATTTATTTATTTATTTATTTATTTATTTATTTATTTATTTATTTATATGAGAGAGAGAGAGAGAGAGAGACTGCACATGGGGTGGGAGGGGAGCAGAAGGAGAGAGAGAACACCCAGGAAAGTCCCCACTGAGCACAGAGCTAGACACAGGGCTCAATCTCACAACCCCGAAATCATAACCTGAGCCCAAATCAAGAGTCGGATGCCGAAACGACTGAGCCTCCCACGCAACCTCATAGAAATTCTTTCAATAGTGTTTGCTATGCTGTTTCTCTTTTGTGATGGAGCAAATTTTTTCTTCACAGGAAATGGAAGAGTTTGTCCAGAGCTCTGGAGAAAACGGTATTGTGGTGTTTTCTCTAGGGTCAATGGTCAATAACATGCCAGAGGAAAGAGCCAATGTGATTGCATCAGCCCTTGCCCAGATTCCACAAAAGGTTAGATAAAGTACCTTAATTGTATACAACTACCTAATGAGGCTGTTAAACTCTGTAAAGGGCCGGATTACCCTTTCCTTCATGACATGAACATCATTATGATAGCTCCAGTTTATCTCAAACATGAGGAAAATATAAATGGCAGATGCTAAGTACTACAGAAGTTGTTTTGACAATAACTTTGGCATTAACATTGATGATTGGAAAAATATATTTATAGGACGTGCAGAGAAAAGCTTGGTATTCTAACGTATTGTGGGCAGGAATAGCAATCACCAAATTCTGTCTGTCATTCTTTCCATTTCCTTACAAGATCTGCATTCCTTTCAAGACTTCCAAGGGCACTGACTACCTCATAGCTGTTCTCAGAAAGGAGTTAAATTTCAACAGTTATGTTAAAGAGGATCTGATAAAAGTCTGAAAAGCACCCTGCAGTTTACACTTACCAGATAATCCAGGTTTCTCTTCCTTCCCCTAAATTTTGAGATAAGCCTCCTCAGTGTGCTGTGTAGAAAAACAATGCCCAGGGCTCACCAAACTATGTCTAGGCTTTCCTCCAGCCAAGATGACTTGGAAAAAGGGAAAAATTGACATGACTGATGGAATGGGCCCTATTACGAGTGAAAGAGTAAAATCAATGAAAAGGGGAAGATGGGTCCACTCCTCAAGGTGACCCAGTGCTTAGTAATATCTGGTTCCAAAGGACTCTAACTTATTGGAATAATAACTGCTCCCGATGAAGGAAGGAAAAAAAATACATATTAAGGAGTCAACCAGAAACAACCTAGCATGGGAAAGTTTCACATGCCTCTTTCTGCATAAACTACAATAGTAAATTATTTTCCAATATATAGAATGCACCTGGAGTATTTGGGTATTTGTGAGCTACTTTCCGGTCACTGTAATAGTTTCTCCTTATGCTAATTTTTGCTTACTATCGCAAGTTATTTTAACATTCATATAGCAAATATATGCTAACCAATGCAAACTATATTCCAGTTATGAGGATTGCTGGGAAATTCTAAAATCAGAATCTATTTTAATATGGCAATGGAAATTGCTTGGGCATAGATTTCATATCAATCAATGCTGTCAATGCTTTGTAGTGCATCATTGACATGTCAACAACCAGTTCAATAAAACTTAGCACCACTACACTTTTGGAGTTTTTTTGACACGTACACTGTTATTTCTGAAATGCCAACAGGCTTTTCTTCCCACATGTAAAGAACTGCCAAACCAAGAAATACTAATAATAATCTGCATTCATCTAAAAAAATTACCTTTTTCTTGGAAGTAGTGCCTAATCATTAGTAAAGTGAAAGTTAAACGTACTTAGGAGAAATTATTGATATTAATGAATTACTAATAAGCAGAATTACTTGTTTCTCACAAGCAGCAGATTGCACATTTAGCTTTTTTGTGTGTCAAAACATGGAAAACTCAAATAAAATAGCTTAAGGAACAAGTCGCTATGAACAAGTGGATATAAGGGAACGTCCTTCTGTGTCACTTAAAAAGTTGTAAATAGGTTGGTATTACATTGGAAGATGAAAGCAATGATAACAGACAAAGGTGTGGATCTTAGTAATTTCCTACTCGTTTGCACTAGAATTATAATAACTGCCTAAAAATTTCTTAAATGCTTGAATTTGTCCTTGATAATCTCATCTGTCTAATCCTCATGTGTGAAATATTATGATTACATTCATACTTGCTTGAATATAAAAATAAGTAACAAAATGGGGGTATTCTTACTATACTAGGGTTATAGTAGTCTCATTTTTAATATCTTTTGTCCTTGTTATTTATCAGTCAATGAAAGGAGTCTAACTAGATTATCTCTTAATTTTTAAAATGTTCACAAGCTATAACTTCAAAGTTCAAGTCATGAAATAAGGTATTTTCTTTAACAGGTTCTATGGAGATTTGATGGCAAGAAACCAGACACCTTAGGGCCAAATACTCGGCTGTATAAGTGGCTTCCCCAGAATGACCTTCTTGGTAAGAATCTGGAAAATACTGAATTGAAAGTAATCCTAACAAAATGGTAACAGTTCACCAAAAAGCAATCTGACTGAGCATTTACTACTCAAAAACTCAAAACTAAAACTTAACTTTCTTATATTTATTTTGCAGACCTAGAGGGAAAAAGAAAACCAACAACAGTTGGCATGTTGTTATACACAGTCCCATTCCTTATGGCCAGAATCAAAGTATCTGTATTTCAGCTGTAATTACTTCTCCCACATAATTTGTTACTACCTACCTAGAACATCGCTCTGTCTCTGAACCTTCCCACCTTGTTCCTATCCTTTCTCCTTCTGCATGGGTATTCAGTGCCAATGAAAAACAATAGCCTCTCTTTTATTACCAGGGACTCTACATTTTCTCTAGAAAAATACCATAATCTTTTCCATGAAGTCACAACACATTTCACGATAAAGTGCTATCTTTCCTTCCCCTATTTGAGCCACCACCATCACACTTCCTGCTGCCTTGACACCCTACATGTGAAACTCAATGACTACTGTGTCTTTAAGAGAATATGTTCTAACATGCCACCTCCCTTTCTTTTTTTTTGCACCCTTTCCCCTTTTTTTGGTGATAACCAGAATGTTATCGTTCAATCTGTCTGCCCAGCAATCTTGTATTCATTTTTCAAGTGACAAGTACCACACCAATCTTCATTTACCTCTCCAGCACATTTATGTGCTTCTTGCGCTGAGAGCCCAAAGACATTTTAATGCTGTTTCATGTTTATATAATAACATTTGTCTTATGTTGCCCAATTCTCATTTCATTTCTGAGACTTACAGTTAATAATGTGCTGAGATTCATCCAATCCTAGGTCATCCGAAAGCCAAAGCCTTTATAACCCATGGTGGAACCAACGGCATCTATGAGGCGATCTACCACGGGATCCCCATGGTGGGCATTCCCTTGTTTGCCGATCAAGCTGATAACATTGTTCACATGAAAGCTAAGGGAGCAGCTATCAGACTGGACTTCAGCACAATGTCTAGTGCAGACTTGCTCAATGCATTGAGGACAGTCATTAATGACCCTTCGTGAGTATTACATTTTTTTCAATAGACAGAATTTATCGATAGATTATCAATAGATTATCGATAAACAGTCAATGGTGGCTGTGAGTTTCCTCCCATTCTTAAGAGGCTAATTTGGAAAGAAGCCAAGTGATAGAACTGATCTGAAATCTACTTTTATTTTCAACCAGACATTTATTTCACAGTTGCATTTAAATCCCTTTGACTTAATGGGCAACCAATTATTACAACAATTTTCTACATACACAAATGCAAACGATTATATAGTAACTGTAAGAACATTTCAAAGTTCCTATGATAGAAACCATAGAATGAAAGAATGAAGAACTTGAAGTCATGTACAGTGACTTTCAATTCAGTACCAAAATTTCCAAAGCTATAAATCTCTTTTTGCTCAAACATTGATTTTGGTTCTTATTGTTAATATATTTTATAATATGTAATTTGTGTACCATAAAACTAAAAGTATAAAATTCAAATATATGTAGTGTATTATGGAATTATGAAACCATCACCATAATCTAAGTTTGGGACATTTTCATTAGCCCAGAAGAAATCACATACGACTGACTTAGGAGTCTTTGCCCATTTCTCTTGCCTCAAGTAAACATTAATCTACTTGTGTCTCTACAAATTGCTGTGTTCTGGGTGTTTCATACAAGTGGAATCATACAACTTATGGGCTTTTGCATGTGGCTTCTTTCATTTGGCATGTTTTTGAGTTTCATTCGTGTGGTCGTTTTGTATTGCTGCATGATAAATATCCTATGGTATGGATATGCAACAGTCTATCCATGTATCAGTTCGTGAACATTTGGGTTATTTCCACATTTAGGTATTATAAATATTGCTACACATTTATGGTGTGAACAAAATTTTTCACTTCTTTTGGGTAGACATCTAGGAGTAGAATTTTGGGTAGACATCTAGGTCACAGATTATCTCCATGAGGAGCTGCCAAATTGATGTCCAAATAAGTTGCACTATTTTACATTTCCGCCAGCTAAGTAAGGGAGATTCAAGTTCTCCACATCATTTTCAACACTTGCTATCATCTTTTTTATTACAGCCATCCTAGTGGGTCTCTCCTTGTGGTCTTCATTTCCATTTCTCTTACAGCCAAACTTATTAAACATCTTTTCATGTACTTATTGTCATTCACATATCAGAAATACTGAAAAAAATGTATTATGGGGAGAAAATGGTAGAGTAATTGCATAATAAAAATACCTTAAAACAAGAGAGAAAGGTAAAGAAATATAAGGCAGGTTGGCCAAATAGAAAAGAAAACAGAATAAGACAGTAGATGAAAATATAAATATGCCAAGACATTAAATCTAAACAGACTAAATAATTTAAAGACAGAGAATGTCAGAACACCTTTTTAAAACTATATGCCAGTTATAAGACATGTTCAAATAGAAATGCGCAAAGGAGTGTAAGTACGAAGAAGGTAGGAAATGATCTATTCTAGCAGTAACCGCAGAAAGATGTTGGACCCATGCTAATATCAGACACACTAGTCCAGAATCACCAACAAAAATAAAGAGAAGTATTTCATAATGATGAATAGATTGATCTTTCAAAACAGAACAAATTACCAATTAGTGACGCCTACTACAAGAAACATCCAAATGCAGTAGAAGTGGGCCAAAGAACAAACATTCAAATTTACAGTCATAATATTGAAATTTTTAAAAATTATTTATTTATTTATTTATGATAGTCACACAGAGAGAGAGAGAGAGAGAGGCAGAGACACAGGCAGAGGGAGAAGCAGGCTCCATTCACCGGGAGTTCGACGTGGGATTCGATCCCGGGTCTCCAGGATCGCGCCCTGGGCCAAAGGCAGGCCCCAAACTGCTGCGCCACCCAGGGATCCCTTAATATTGAATTTTTAAACATCTTTCTCAGTAACATAGAGAAATAAGATCAAAACAAGGGAAAAAAGATAACAAGATAATGGAAGGGAGAAATACTTAAGTGTTTTGAAGGACACAATTTAAAAATGCAACCCATCTGACATATACATAAAACAACAGAGAATACCCATTTTTGAAGAATGGAATAGATACTGGAATTAACTGTACATGGGCCATAAACCAAAAGGAATTTTGAAAAATATAAATCATCAAGAGCACACTGTTCAGCTCTACTGGGATTCACTTAGAATCATCAAAAAGAAAGACAACTAAAACCTCTCTACATTTTGGAAATTCAGCAATATCCCTCTACATAACTCAGCCGATAAAGAAATCATACTCATACATACACCTCTTCTCAGCAATTCCACTTCTACACATACACAAACACATGTACAAACATGTAAATCAAAAGATACAAGGCTTTTATGGCAGCATTAGTAGTAATGGCCAAAAGATTATTAACACAAATGGCTATTGATCGTTAAATGATGAAATAACCTGTGCTATTGCCAAACAATGGAATACCATACAGTGCTAGAATTACCCAACAACTCTTACACAAAAGACCAAAGGAAATGAGTGCTCACTTCATATTCTAATATATAAATAATAAAAACTAATCTATGATGACTAAAAGGATCAGGGCAGATGGGGTGCTTCTGGGTAGCTTGTGACACCCTATACCAGTATCTTAGTAGTAGGTACATTATTACATCCACTTCACAATAATATTCCAGCTAATTTTGAATGTATGGGTATTCCGTGAGACTATGTGCATGTTTCTTATGTAATACGCCTAAAGGTTATTTTGGAAAATAAAACATGTTTTCAAGTCCTGGGTTGCAAATAGCAAAACACATACACATAGACAAAAACAGAACAAATGTCTCAAGGTGCCAGGATAGTGTGGCCCAGAAAAGTCTCTCTGAGACGGGACACAAAGCTGGGTCATCCATCCAGAGGTAGAAGCAGCCTTGGGGTGTGGCAGGGAAGTGTCCAGCAGAGACCGAGGAGCCAGAAAGTGCAAAGGTGCTGGCTGAGGTGGGATACGTCTGGCAACTTCAGTGAACTGCTAGCAAGCCTCTGTGCCTACAGCAGAGTGTACCTGGGACAAAGTGACAGGAAACGAAGTTGCCCGGTGTCTGTATTTGCAAGATCCTAGAGTCCAAAATCCATATTTGAATTTTACTGTAGGTAGTGAGAAGCCAGTTGGAAATTTTTAGTAGGGAAGTGTCATAATCTGATGTCGGTTTTCAAAAACCAGACTGGCTACATGATGGAAAATAAAGAGTAGAGGATAGAAGAATGGAAGGATGAGGACCGGTGAGGCAGCATTTTACTCACCATGACGCAATTCCCTTTCCTGCTTCATGAGGATCATTCTAGAAGTGCATTCCCACCATCTCTTTTACAGCTGTTACAATGGCTCGTATCCTTTTCTCTGTTAGAAAAGATCAATTATCCTAACTTCCATTTTTACTTTTCAAAACGTTCGTCACTCAGAAAATTCCAATTTAAAAGCCAAATCTCCTCTGAGGACCCAAATAAAAAACACACGACTTCTGTAATTCTACGGCACTTGTTTTGAATCATTTGTATGGCACTTTTCAAAAACCTTTCATGGGAATTCTTTGATTTGGCAAATTAACTTCCTTTCAATGCCGGCATCTTTACGTTTCTCCCTTAGGTACAAAGAGAATGCTACGAAATTATCAAGAATTCACCACGATCAGCCTATAAAGCCCCTGGACCGAGCAGTCTTCTGGATCGAGTATGTCATGCGCCACAAAGGAGCCAAGCACCTGCGGCCGGCCTCCCATGACCTCACCTGGTTCCAGTACCACTCCTTGGATGTGACTGGGTTCCTGCTGGCCTGTGTGGCAACTGCTATGTTTGTCACCACACAATGTTGTCTGTTTTGTTGTCGGAAGGTCGCAAAAACAGGGAAGAAGATCAAAAAGGAGTAGTCGTATCTGAGGCCTCCAGCTGGTCTGCCTCCTAGGTGGGACTCCTCCAGTTTATGCCAGCAAGGAGTTATGATGTCAAGGTCCCTTCCCCTGTGAAGAAACGACTCCTCACAACTTAGCTTCTGAGATCAACTCTGCTCTCAAGGGATTTATTGCCTGTTTAAGAGTTAGAAATATGTCATGCCAACAGAAAAACTGGCAAAATTAAATTAAATTAAAATAAAACTCTACAGGAATTTACCGAAACTTATTATTCTAAATGAAAAGTCATCCCTCTCCAAAAATTACTGAGCTTACCTGTGTTTCCAACATTGGGCATGGATATAAGAACATTAAGTAGGCTATTCACAGTATCACTGTTACTGTGCAAATACTCCGAATATTTTAACTTCATTTTGGTGCAAAATTTGTCGTTTCGTCCTTTGCTAGAGAAACTACAGGTACTTAAAGTTGTATAAAATGACTTACCCATCCATTTTGTTTTGGGTGACCACTAATTCTCCTTGGCTTTTATTGTGTACCCAGCCTGAGCATCACTCCCTACCCTAGGACATGGCAAGTTGATGGCCTTCAACCACCTTGTCAGTATCCTGTGGAATGTATGTGAATTTAGAAATATAACAGCTGTTTCCTATTATAAAACTGAGCTATTGGGCACCTCAGTCCATTAAGCTCCTTACTCTCGGTTTGAGCAGAGGTCATGGTCTCAGAGTTGTGGGATCAAGCCCTGCATTCGGCCCTGTGCTCAGCTTGGAGTCTGCTGGAGGTTATCTCCTTCTCCCTCTCCTTCCCCTTCTATTTCTCCACCACTCACAAGCATGCTCTCTTTCTCTCTCTCTCTCTCAAGTAAATAAAACCTTAAAAAAAAAAAAAAGCTGAGTTAATGTATGATAGATTGGTTTCATTAGCTTACTCTCTTTACCTCACAGTCCTTTAAAACAATTCACCTGGTGGCTTACACTCTCATTTTACCCTTTGATTATGGATATAAAGTTTCACTTGTAGGTTGGATAGTATAGAATATGCTCCCTAGAGGAACTTACTAAATTTTCACTCTCCCCTACGGTGGGGGTACCTAGATGCATCTTCTCTTTTGAAACCAGACACATTATCACTTTGCTGTTACAGATATGGTGAGCAATTCAATGAGTTAGTTCAATGCAGTTTGAAATCATGATCATTCTGTATAACCATACTTCAGAGGAGCATGACTCATTCTTTCTCCTTCCTCAGCAGCCTGCTTGCCCTTCCATCTTTTCCATTGACATAATAGGAAACAATGAATCCTTTGGCGTGATAAAAAAACAGATTACAACCATTTCCTTAAACCTAGGTACACCAAGACCGGCGATAATCAATAACAATACAAAGAATACAAAAACTATGTATTTTATGGAAACAGAATCGACCCACAAGGATTCTCAAGACCCTCCTGAAACCTAAGCATCAGGGAATCAATCACTTTATGATTGAAGTGGTTCAGATGACAGAAAAATACCTGTCTTCATTGGTTAAGAAGACCATCACTGTACTCTCACAACATTCTCTCCCCTCAGCATGAATTTCTCTTAAAAAAAGTTAAAACAGATGTGGGGCTGGGGGCGAGGTTTGGGGTGGGAATTCTCAGAAAAGTTTATCATGAATTTCCATACAATTCTTTGAGATAATTGACACATTTTTAACTCAACAGACTATAGAGCCATAGCAGATAATATTGTTAAACCGTGAATACGGGTTTCATTAATTGTCCTCAAATCTATCCTGTAACACACCTACCAGATTAAAGGCTGGTAGGTATTGAAAAGCCAGAAACGTCACAAATCAGGAAAAAAACAACAAAACAAAAAACCCAGTAGATGAAACTGAACGGAGGATGTGAATAGGCAATTCACAGAAGTAAAAACAAACAAATAAAACCCAATAACTTAAGAGAACAAAAGGTTGAATTCATAGGGAAATGTAAATTAAGTCAGTAAATGGTTTCCCACAGATGTATCAAGCAGCAGAATGTGAAGGGGGAAGAGGCCCCTGTGGCTCCCAGGGAGGAAGTTCTCACCTCGCAGGCTGCAGGGGCCCATGAGGAGGAGCACCTGAGCTCCCTGAAGCAGAGGCTCGAGGCAGGAGTCTGACAACTGGTCCCTGCTGTTTGCTTGCAAGGCTGCCAGCGGCGGAGGGGAGACCCCACGCCCAAGCCCACAGCGAGTGCTGGGCCTGCCCAGCAGCGGCACTTGGAGGCCACCTCCCTGCTAGTCCTGGGCTGCTGTGGCCTGGCTGCCCCCTGCCCTGGTTCCTGTCGTCGGCCACCCCGCCAAGGATCACACCCGCCCCGCCAAGTCCTATAGGGCTGGCACTTGCTGCCCTACTCAGTCTCCGCAGCCTCAGCCTGGCTGAGCCCTCGGTGCGGCCAGGGGGTGCATGCCCTGCCCTGAGCGCGCACCAGCTCCACACCAGAGCTAGGCCGCCGCTGGGATGTCAGGCTGATGGCGCAAAGGACAGGCCGAGTCACACCCAGTGTAGACTCCTGTGTGCTGGCTGCGTGGCCTCTCCTGTGGGCCACTGCCCCCCTTTGAGATTTCAAATCACAGCCCCCGACTCCTTTGGCAGGCCGGGCCACAGCTTCCTATTCCCCCAATCCCCTCCAGCAAGGATGGTACCAACCGTGCAGATGGATGTCAGGTGCTTGGTGTCATCCTGGGGTCCTCAGCAGTCTGCAGACTCTCAAAGTGTTGGCGGATCCCGGCCGGCCTGGGCCTCTCTTCAGGGAGCAGCCCGCTGGCCGGCCGGTGGCCCTGGGACGCTTTCTATGGCTCCTGGGCCTGGAGAAGTGACACACACTGAAGGGCAGCATGCTGTCTGTCTATGAAGACGTTCTTGGGCTTTTATTTCTACTTCAAGTGCTAGAGGAAGTCCTACAGGAATAATCGCTTAGAATGTAAATTGTTGTAATTCTCCGGGAAGTGGCCCTTTTAGTAACTATTCTGAATTAATGCCAAAGTGAGATAAGGAAACCACGTCAATATTCTGTCAGCTTCTCTTATAAATGGCTGATTGTTTTCCTTAAAGTTAGCTTCAGGGTCCACTTTATGTTGTACACGTGTAACATTTTCTAAACTTCCCACTATGGTTTGGCTTGCTTTGGAATTTTCCAGTCCATGTCCCAACCTTCTGCATCCCAGGGACCTTTTTTCCTTACACAATCTGTGGCTTTTATTTCAGCTGTCCTGTATGGTCAGAACCCCACACACAATTTTGAACTGAAGTGGAATTGTCACCATTCTTCTCTCCTTCCCAATCTCAGGTGAAAAACTTTGACTATTTCACCAATATTGCCTGTTATTGCCTCACGATAGATAAATACACTTTATCAAATTAAGAAATTTCCTTCTGCTAAAAGGGGGGGGTGAAGAATCTGAGAACACTATTTTATGAAGTACAATGTAGTATGATGCTTTCCAATAAGATTTAAACACGCTATTTAACCTTGCAATTCCACATCTAGAAATCAGCCATCTAGAAATGCACACATACATATTTATGTACCACATATTCCCTAAAGTACCTAAATATATACCAAAACACATTCAATGAAAGATGTAATGTATACAGTAATTACGGAGAAGATATGTTGACAGGCAGTATTTTTGCATGAGCTCCATGTCACATTGCACATGAACAAGGTCCAGGAAAAATATACAAGCACGATACTCTCTTTTGGAAATAAAATAAAATATATGTAAATTTCTATAAACACAAAACAGACAGGATTTCATATTATGCTAATTTAAACATTTACGTATGTCTTCATTTCTTGACATTTCACAACATGATTTTCATATGCCTATTATATGGAATAATAAATTTGTTAACAAAATAAACATATTGATGCAAGATGTCAAGTTCCAACACTTTGATATTGTGCTATCGGTTCAGTAGTGTCATTCAGAATATTTAATTGACCAAAATCTGATGGACCATCTTCTATTACAAATTCGGGCCCGGCCCTTCTTCCTTCTTTCCTGTTTAAGAAATCTTTCCTCTAAAATAACTAGTAATAAATATATGAGAGTATTTATTAAAAGTTTCGATACTTGTGAAGATCTAAGTTCAACAATTCTTAACTGTTTTACCGTGTTTTTCACGTCAGTATTTCATGAATTTTATAGTAGCTTAGTAACCTCTGTTGGCTGGCTTCAAAAGCTTATATTTATGGTGATTTTGAAACAGGACTACAAATACCATGACAATGCTCCCATCGTGTCCCCCTCCCCTTGACCTTTGACAGGCCTCTCAGAAGTCTCAACAAAAAGAATGCAGTGTAGTGATACAGCTTAACTTCCAAGGCTCTGATGAAAAAGGCAAGACATTCTTTACCTCTCACTTTCTCATTCACCCTTTTTCCCTCCATCCCCCCTCTCTCTCTCAGTCCACTCACTTTAGAACCCTGTGCCAAACCCCAAGAACCCATGATGTAGGCTAAGTGGTGGAGACCTTACAAAGGTGTGCCTTAGAAACTCTGTTGCTCCAACTCCACAGCAATTTGAGTATTCCCAAAGTATCACTAGAGGTGTGAATGAACATCCTCCAGATGATTACACCTCAGCTACCATATGCCTGTAACCACCTGAGAAACCCAAGAACCAACCCGAAGAAGAACCTACTGGCTGAGGCCGGCTGACACCCATAGTTATGAGAGATAATAATTAAAAGATTATTGATGTTGTAGGCCTCTACACGTGAAGGCAGTTTGTTATGCAGTGAAAGAACTCTGAAATGACATTTCTACACTTTCTAAAAATTATACATTAGTAACAAAATTACAATTAAAAATAGACTAAAAACTGGGAACTTACAAATGTTACATTTTGAAAATAACTGTAACTTAGGAATGCACACAGCATACACCTGAAACGTTCCCCAAAGCACCGGGCCCTGGACAGTATGTGACCTCTTCTTAATACAGTCATCATTCTCAGGAGTAGGAAACAAAATAGGCTTTCCTAACACAAAGATGAGACCTAGACAAAATGCCAAGATGGAGAAATTCATCCCAAAAGAAAAAACAAGACGACATCACAGCCAGGGATCTAACAAACAGAGATATAAGTAATATGCCTGGGCAAGAATTTAAAACAACAATCACAAAGATATGAGCTGGCCTTGGGGAAAGCATAGAAAACACCAGAAAGTCCCTTACCACAGAGATAAAAGACCTAAAAACTAGTCAATCTGAAGTGAAAAATGCTATAAACGAAATGCAAAACCCACTGCATGGGCTTGACCACAAGGATGGAAGAAGCAGAAAAAATGAATAAGTGATACAGAAGATAAAATAATGGAAAATAATGAAGCTGAAAAGAAGAGGGGAAGAAAAATATTGGGTCAGGAAGGTAGAACTAGGGAACTCAGTGACTCCATAAAGTGTAATAACGTGCATAATGTAGGAGTCCCAGAAAAAAGAGACAGAAAAAGAGGCAGAGGTTTATTTGAGCGAATTATAGCTGAAAACTCCCCTAATATGGGAAAAGATGCAGACACCCAAATCCAGGAGGCACAGAGAACTCCCACCTAAATCAGCAAAAGCAGGGAAACACTAAGGCATACTGTAATACAGTTTGTAAAACACAAAAATAAAGAAAGAATCTTGAAAGCACCAAGGGAAAAGAAATTCTAACATCTAATGGAAGAGGAAACGTGTTAGCAACTAATTTCTCCACAGAAATTTAGCAGGACAGAGAAGAGTGGCATGGTATATTCAACGTGCTGAATGAGAAAAATATGTAGCCAAGAATACTCTGTCCAGCAAAGCTTCCATTCAGAATAGAAGGAGAAATGAAAAGTTTCCAGGACAAAAAAACAAAACAAACAAACAAAAAACCTAGAGGAGTTCATGACCACTAAACCAGTCCACCATAAATATTAAATGGGATTCTTTTCAGTGGGAAAGAAATACCAAAACTGTCAAAGACTAGCAACAAACAGAGAGAATCTCAGGAATCAGTGGGAAAAAAAAAAAAAAAAAAAAAAAAAAAACAAGCAATAAAATAGCCCTAAGTACATATCTATTAATACTTTCTCTGAATGTAAATGAACTAAATTGTAAAAACAAGACCCAACTGTAGACTGACTACAAGAGACTCATTGTAGGCTTAACAACACCTGAAGATTCAATTGAGGGGATGGAGGAACATTTAACATGCAAATGAATATTTCAAAAAATAAAAGCAGAGTAGCAATATTTCATCAGACAAACGAGATCCTAAAGACTGTAAAAAGAGATAAAGAAGGGCACTATATCATAATAAAGGAGACTATCCAACATGAAGATCTAACAATTGTATATATTTATGTCCCCAACGTGGGAGCACCCAAATATATAAAACAATTAATAACAAACAAAAAGGAACTCATTGATAATAAAGCAATAACAATAGGGGATTTTAACATCACATTCCGAGCAATGGACAGATCACCTAAAACAGAACATCAACAAGGAAATAATGGCCTCGAATGACACACTGGCCGAGATGAACTTCACAAATATCCTCAGATCGTTTCACCCTAAAGCAGCACAGTACACATTCTTTGCAAGTACACATGGGACCTTCTCCAGAAGAGATCACATACTGGGTGGGAGAGGAATGGGTAATAGGTGATGGGTATGAAAAGAGCACTTGTTGTGACGGTCTCTGGGTGTTGTGTTTAAGTACTGAATCACTAAATCATACACCTAAAAATAAAATCACAATGTATGTTAACTAGGATTTAAATAAAACTAGAAAAGAAAAGAAAAAGAATTATTGAATCTCTATATTGCATACCTGAAGCTAATATACATTAATTATACCGGAATTTAACATTTTTTAATGGATTTTACCATAAAAAATAAAGTCTCTAAGAATTCTTGTAAGAACTTACAGCAAATAAAGAAACATTTATACTATTTGCTAATACATGGTAATAAAACAGTGAGAATGGATTCAAAGAGCTGAAAACCAAGAAACAGACTCAAAAAAAAAAAAAAAACGAGAGAGAGAGAGAGAGAGAGAGAGAGAAAGGGCTGGCAGAGGGGCAGAGACAGGAAAAGAGAGAGAAAACCTTCAGCAGGCTCCATGCTAGCTTCAAGCCTGACACAGGGATTAATCTCAAGAGTCTGAGATCATGACCTGAGCTGAAATCAGAAGGTGGATGCTTAAATATCTGAGCTACCCAGGTATCCCCCAAACCCCCACAAACCCTGCCAAGAAACACACTCTTAACCATAGAGAACCAACTGATGGTTACCAGAGGGGAAGTGGCTGAGGAATGGGTTAAATGGGAGCTGTTAAATGACCTCCTGATGTGATGAGCACCAGATGTTCTATGGAAATGTGGAATCACTAAATTCTATACCTGAAACTAATGTTACACTGTACGTTACCTAACTGGAATTTAAATAAAACTTAGGAAAAAAAGATCAACAAGAACCTATAACATTTGAAATATGACCCACTTTTTTATCCCCCACTCAACTCATTGCAACAGAAACTCCAATGCTAGTCGGTGCAGAAAATATGAACTATTGAGTAGACTCAAGATGAAAAGAAATCTGCATAGGTGAAGTAGAAGACCTGTTTCATCTGATCCTAGGAATCAGCTAGATAGCTATCAAATCATTCTGAACACCTGATAACTCATCTGGTGATCTAAGAAAATAGCTGCAACTCTACCAAAGTGACAACTTTCTGCAACGCCGAAGGTGCAAAGAGGTGAATCTGAGGTTATACATGAGAAGATAAACCCCAGGGGTAGGCAGTTTCTGGCAGCCAGCTACTGAAAAGTGGTAGGGAAGCAGAGCACAAAATCAGAACTTTTTGAAGTCTGCTCTGGTGAGGGATCTCCTGGCTGAGAGCTGCTCAGGTGGTGAAGCAGGAGCAAAATCCTAGGTGGGTTCATAGGCTCCTTGGGGGTCACAGGAAGACTGGGGGTGCCCTAGTGTGAAGGAGTTCGGGGCATAGGTGTGGGGGAAACTGGGCACAAATAGCAAGTCCAGGAGTGGGCCGGCAGCTCAGGGTGGCCATAAACCACGAACCCTGCACAGAATGCATGCCCAGTCTCCAAGCAGGGGCCCAACAAGTAGCAGAACCAGTGAGATGCCCTTCCCTCCCCCAGGAGGAGTAGCATGTATGGGAGTGCCATAGGAGTCTGCGTGGTTTGGAGACTCAAAACAGGGGTCGTGTGCCTGAGATAGAAACAGTCCCAGTCTGGGTGAACACGGAGTGTGGACGGGGACCAGGAACAGGAGTGATTGTATGCTTTTCCCTGAGGGCGCACTGAACAGTGGGCTCATGAGCTCTTGGCTCTAGGAATGGAGACTGGGAGGCCACCATTTGCATGCCCAACCCCTGAAGCTGTGCAGAGAGCCTTCAGGGAACAAAAGCCACCTAGAGCAATCCTGAGCACTTGACAGCCTGGCCCCCTGGCAAGGGTTCTGTGCAATCCCGCCTGGGCCAAAGACACCTGAGAATCAGTGCAACCAGCCTCTCCCCCCAGAAGTTCAGCAGGAACATCGAGCCAAGACCACGCCTACCAAACACTGAGTCCTGCGAAACTCAGGCCCCGGGGAAGATAGCGCATAGAATGCACGGTTGTATTTTTATCTCCCCCCTAGGATTATTTAGACTTTCAATTTTATTTTTCCTCTTTTTTTCTCAACCAATTTACTTTATCAACTTTTTAAAAATCTTTTTTTAATTTTCATTTTTTACAGTTAGTTCCATTCTACCCTTTCATTGTATTTAATTTTATCCTGTATATATATATATATATATATATATATATATATATATATATTTATATTTTTTCCCTTTCTTTACAATTTTGGGATGCACTTTCTTCTAATAGACAGAAATACACCCAGAATCTAGTGTATGCCTCTATTTTCTTAACCTGTCTGATCATATTCACTCTTTTTGTTTTGTTTTGTTCTTCTTTTATTTTTTCTGTTTTGTTAAAGTCTTTTTTAAATTTCATTTTTACGCTTACGTGTTCAAGGGATTTAACTTTATTTTTGTATATATTTTTTCTTCCCTTGCAATTTTGAGATACAAAACCCAACCAAAATATAGTCAGGATACCCTGCATTGCTCCTTTCTGTTCACCTTTCTGTTGATTCCTTCCCTTTTTTTGTCTTTAAAATTTTATAGTTACATTCCATCCTTTCATTGTATTTAATTTTTTCCTGATATGTTTTTCTTTCCTTAGACGTTTGGGATCTAGTTTTCTAACAAATGGACCAATATACACAGAGGATCTAGTGCTTTTTTTTCTATTCTGTTCACCTCTTTGATTATTCTCTCTCTCTCTCTCTCTCTCTCTCTCTCTCTCTCTCGGTTCAGGGTCCCTTCTGATTTGTTTTGTGTCTATTTCTCTGAGGTTGTTGTTGCCATTTTAGTATTTTGACCCTCATGTATCTATTCTTCTCCGGGTAGAACGACAACATGGAAAAACTCACCTCAAAAAAGAGAACAAGAGGGGCACCTGGGTGACTCAGTTGGCTTAGCATCTGCTTTTGGCCCAGGTCATGATCCCAGAGTCCTAGGATCGAGACCTATGTCAGGTTCCCTGCTCAGTAGAGAGCCTGCTTCAAATTATCCCCCCTGCTCATGCTCTCTGTCACTATCTCTCTCTCTCTCTCAAGTAAATACATAAAATCTCTTAAAAAAAAAAAAAGAAGAGGTAGAAAAAAGAGAGTAAGAAGCAGCACTGACTGTCAGGCCCTAATCAATATGAACATAAGTAAGATATTGGACCTAGAGTTCAGAATGATGTTTATAAAGATACTAGTGGGGCTTGCAAAAGCATGCAAGACACTACAGAACCCCTTTCTGGAGAAATAAAAGAACTGAGATCCAATCAAGTCAAAATTAAAAAGGCTATTAATACGATGCAATCAAAAATGGAGGTTGTAACTGCTAGGATAAATGAGGCAGAAGAGAGAAATACTGATCTAGTAGATAAAATGATGGAGAATAGAGACCCTGAGGAAAAGAGAGATAAACAAGTACTGGATCAGCAGGGGAGAGTTCGAGAGATAAGTGATGCCACAAAGCAAAACAGTATTAGAAACACTGGAATCCCAGAAGAGCCAGAAAGAGAGAGGGGCAAAAGGTACATTGGAGAAAATTATAGCAGAGAACCTCCCTAATGTGGGGAAAGAATGAGGTATGTAAGTTCAAGAGTCATAGAGAATCCCCTCCAAATCAATAAAAATAGGTCAACAGCCTGACATATAATAGAGAAACTTACAAATCTCAGAGACCAAGAGAAAACCCTGAAAGCAGCTCAGGACAAGAGGTCTGTAACCTGCAAGGGTAGAAACATTAGACTGGCAACAGACCTATGCACAGAGACCTGTGAGGCCAGAAAGAAGTGGCATGATATATTCAAGGTGTGAGATGAGAAAAATATGCAGCAGCTAGGATCTCGATCAAAATAAAAGGAGAGAGAAAAAGTTTCCAGAAACTAAAAGCATTTGTGATCACCAAACTTGCCCTACAAGAAGTATTTTATTTTATTTTATTTTTTTTATTTATTTATGATAGTCACAGAGAGAGAGAGAGAGAGAGAGGCAGAGACATAGGCAGATGGAGAAGCAGGCTCCATGCAGCGGGAGCCCGACGTGGGATTCGATCCCGGGTCTCCAGGATCGCGCCCTGGGCCAAAGGCAGGCGCTAAACCGCTGCACCACCCAAGGATCCCTACAAGAAGTATTTCAAAAGACCCTTTAAGCAAAGAACAAACCCAAATTCACATAGCCCAAAAGTCACATATGAACAGAAACCATATACAGAAACAGTAACGTTACAAGTAACACTATGGCACTAATTTCATATCTTTCAACAGTTGCCCTGAATGTGAAGGGACTAAATGCCCCAATCAAAAGAAACAGGTATCAGACTGGACTAAAGAGCAAGGCTCATTGATATGCTGTCTACAAGAGCCTCATTTTAGACCTAAAAATACCTCCGGATTGAAATTGAGGGGGTGGAGAACTATTTATCATGCTAATGGACATCAAAAGAAAACCGAGGTAGCAATCCTTATAGCTCACAAA
Source organism: Nyctereutes procyonoides (assembly GCF_905146905.1). Lineage (NCBI taxonomy): Eukaryota > Metazoa > Chordata > Mammalia > Carnivora > Canidae > Nyctereutes > Nyctereutes procyonoides. The sequence goes on along the minus strand of NW_026574962.1, from coordinate 28,612 downwards.
TTAGCTTTTAAACCAAAGATGTTAATAAGAGATGAGAAAGGACAGTAATATAATTTTTTACACCATGATTAAAAAGTCTATGCAGTAAGATCTAACAACTGTAATATTGATATTCCTAACATGGCAGCAGCCAGTTGCACAAGCCAATTAACAGCAAAATTAAAGAAACACAACACCTATAATACAATAATAGTAGAGGACTTTAACACCCCCGTCAGTGCAACGGACAGATGGATCATCTAAGCAGAAGACCAACAAGGAAACAAGGGCTTTAAATGACACGTTGGACCAGAAGGACTTAACAGATATATTTAGAACATTTCATCCTAAAGCAGCAGAATACATTCTTCTCAAGTGCACATGAAACATTCTCCAAAATAGATCACATAAAGGGTCACAAATGAGGTCTCAACCAGTACCAAAAGATTGGGATCATTCCCTGCATATTTTCACCACACGATGCTTTGAAACTGGAACTCAGTCACAAGAGGAAACTTAAAAGAACTCAAATACGTGGAGGCTACAGCGTATCCTACTAAAATAACGATTGGGCCAATCAGGAAATTAGAGATTAAAAAAACTCCATGGAAATAAACGCAAATGAAAACACAACTGTTCAAAGCCTGTGAGATGTGGCAAGGACGGCTCTTAGAGGGAAGTATAGAGCAATCCAAGCCTTTCTCAAGAAACTAGAAGTTTCAAATACACAGCTGAATTTTCCATCTTGCAATTCAGACATCTTATGAGAAAAGACATGGGCCAATGTATAAAATTTCTTCACACCATTCCCTCATAGAGTAATGTTTCATATCTCATTATCACTGAAAATTCTAGGCCGCATAACAGTTGGGAAAACTATGGAAGAAATGCAAGATAATGTGGATATAGACACTATAAAACAGTCTCTCCCAGTCTCTCTCAGTTGAGGCAAAGTATTGCCTTGTTGCATCTCATACTGTAAACAAGTGTCTCTTTCCCAATATATTTTATGACACTTTATTTTTAATTTTTGTGCTTTTTCTCTGTGATTTCACTGTGTAGAATGGCCCTGACGACATGGCAGAATACTTTCTAGAGTTCCCAAGAAGAAGCAAAAAGATGTGCCTCAGGGAGAAAACATAATTGTTATCTAAGCTTACTCAGTTCCATTAGTTGTAGCACTATTATTGGCTATGAGTTTAATGACAATAAATCAATAATACATATTAAATAAGGTGTCTTGAAACAGACAAGCATACAAAACAGGGCTATGTGTGTATCGACTCATGAAAATGTGAGGAGAAGCTGGTAGGACCCTAACCCTGTATTTCCCCTGGGAGGAATGAGTCAGTGTTTGCTAACATGTTCTCTTATAAAACATGAGCACCGTGATAATAAGAATTCACTAAATACGTAAGGCCTCTACCTAGTGTCAAGAACATAGTGCTTCATAAATATTAGCTATTATGGTTTCACCTTTTATCAGCGTCCCTTTGAATAAGAGAATCAATGTTTCAAAACCAAAATATAAGATAAAAATGTTTAAATCTGTTTGAAGCTTTAAGAGGTCTCACCAGTAATCTAAACCGGAAGCATCCTTCCTGACATATACATATGAGATAAGAATTTCACAGCACAAAACAGCACAGATCATTGTAGTCTGATAATACGATTCATGGAAATAAGCCGCTCTCAGGAATTATTTGCTCCAGTGCATTAAAAATCATTCAATGGTGGATAAATTAGGTAATTTTATTTCATTCAATTAACATGCCTCCTATCACTAGCGAGGCTTGAGAACAAATACAATAAGTAAGATATCAAGGAGGAAATATCCAGTTCAATATTAACCTACACAACAAGCCACAGAGTTAGAAATGCAAACCAAAGTTTTCAATAACTTTATGTCATGGACTCCAGTTAGTATATATATAGACTAATCGGATGTCATATCCATTAAATCACACTCTCAAGGAGTAAAATCCACTCAACATAAAGAGTTTATAAGCAAAATTTGTCACATTCATTATATTCATGGCCTTAGTTCCCTCAAAATATCTGGGCCAGGATCAGAAATAGAATCAAATTTATATCCATGATTTAAACATTTTGTATAAAAATAACGTTAATACACATCATTGCAATTTCTTTAGAACTCTGAGTAAAAATAGGAAGAAACAAAGTACGCAAAGTTGTGAAAAGTTATTTCCTTGATGTGAGGTAAGATTAATATACCATGCCAGATATTGCGAGAGCATGAGACAAAAATAAAAATAACATAAAACATTAAGAAAAGGCACATGGTGACTCAGTGCCTGCCTTTGGCTCAGGTCGTGATCCCGGGGTCCTGGGATCGAGTCTCGCATCAGGCTCCCCGCAGGAAGCCTGCTTCTCCCTCTGCCTATAGCTCCGCTTCTCTCTCGGTGTCTCTCATGAATAAATAAAATCTTTGAAAAACAACACTTAAGAAATGGTGAATTTTGTTTGTAAATCTAGGTCTTGTTCAGTCAATTCATATAATAACACCTGAAAAAGAGATCAATAGATAAATCTTAGACAAAGTTTCAATTTAGGGAGCCTGTTGACAGTGGGAATTTAAAAACCAGAAAACGTTGTAGTTAATAAATTGAGGGCTTCTCCTTGTGTGCCTATATAAATGATTTAACGAGAGCACTTTCCTTCTTTTCCCAAAGTGATTGTATGTAGTCTCATAATTAGGATGTATTGTCATATGTAGCCTTCACGATCTGGAAAGCCTACATATCAAAAGAGACTTCACGAAAAATCGCCAAGGGGAAATATGAGTCAATTCAATAATAACTATGTTGGACACAGAGTGACATACAAATGCAAGAAGCCTAGTTTCACATTCTCTTTCACTTTATTCCAGGGTTTCTGTGAGGAGGGCAGAACTTTGAATACACAAGTCAACTGCTAACTCTTCCAACAGCATTCAAAAAAATAAAAGTTGATCAAGCAAAGCTAGGTTTATTTGACATAACAAGAGGGAGAACACACCTTGACAGAGTTTTACTATGATTTGAGATGAAGGAAGTCAAGCGAAGATCATCCTAAGTTGTTGGTACTTGGGTTGCAGAACTCAAACTTTATACCACATGGAAGTGGTCGGGACTGGCAAAGGTTATGACAGAACTTTGGATTGCTGGACATAGCGAAGTGAGATCTTGAAACTCGTCTTGCTGAGCAAGCTGAATTTTAATAGGTAAACTATATTAGCTGGTCAGGGTTTGGGTTTCACCAACCCTAAAGTAAACCCTTGCGGCATAACGTCCTTGATCTTCTTAGCGATATGACTATAACTCAAACATCTCCTCCTCAGTGGTCTATCAGCATATACTCCTCAGCCACTAGAGCTATAAATGTAGGTCTAACAGGAGGGGAGTTTACAAAGATCTACTTGGAGCCACCCAAGAAATGCTTCTGTCCCTAAGTCCCCTTTAGTAAACCATTTGTCTTCAAGCTGGACTTGTCAGTCGTTTTATTCTGTCTTACAGCACTTCTAGCCTTTGGAAGTCATTTTGCATATACTTCCCTCTCACGGAACACATGGCATATTCACATGCTGAAAGGAAGAAGGCTACAATCCAAAATACTTTACCTGGAAAGGAGATCATTCAGAATGGAAAGAGAGATAAAAGAGTTTCCCAGAAAAAGAAAAAAAAAAAAAACCCTTGGATAAACTCAAATAAAGAGCTGAAATATCTACTCAAAACTATGAAACAGGGATCCCTGGGTGGCTCAGTGGTTTGGCAACTGCCTTTGGCTCAGGGCTTGATCCTGAAGTCCTCGGATCGAATCCCACGTCGGGCTCCCTGCATGGAGCCTGCTTCTGCCTCTGCCTGGGTCTCTGACTCTCTCTCTCTCATGAATAAATAAATAAAATCTTTAAAAAAAACTATGAAACATTGATGAAAGTCATTTAAAATGACACAATCAGATGGAAAAATAGTCTATGCTCACAAACTAGGAGTAAATTGTTAAAATGCCCATACTGCCCAATACCCAAGTGTGATATCTTACTGTGCTTTTTAACTTGCCCATCCCTAGTAATGATTTTCAGCGTTTTTTATGTCTTCTTCATCTTTAACTTTTCTTGATGGAATATGTATCTTTATGGGATTCTCTTACTTTTCAGTTATAAGAATTTCTTTATTTCGGATGCAAGTTCTTTTTCAAATGAATCTTTTGCAAATATTTTCTTTCAGTATGTATTGCCTTTTTGATTTCTTTTCTTTCCAAGTTCCCCTCCATATTCCTAAAAACAAGGCCACAACAGTGTTAAACATTGAAAATGTTCAGTAAATTTCAGTTCAATGAATGAGACAAGATGTAATTCTAAGTATTTCAAGCCAAGAACATGAAAGGTGACTGCATTTTCAATTTGCCAATAAAAAAAAAACAATCTCTATCAAAATACCAGCAGCATTTTTCATATTATCAAAACAAATAATACTAAAACCTCTATAGAATCAAAATACATCCCCAATAACCTAAAGAGTCTCAGGAAGGAAGAACAAAGCTGGAGGCATTACAATCTCACATTTTATGATACACTACAAAGCTATAGTAATCGAAACAGCGCGGTGCTGACCAAAAACACATATACTGAGAAGTGGAACAGAAGAAAGAGCCCGGACATAAACCCACACTTCTATGGCCAATTAATCTAGGACAAAAGAGATAGGAATATATGATGGGGGACAGACATCCCCTTCAATTAATGGTGCTTGAAAGCTGGACCACTACACATCAAAGCATAAAACGGAACCACTTTCTTACACCATATGCAAAAATAAGCTCAAAATGGATTAAAACCAAATGTGAGGCATGAAATCAAAAAGCTAGAAGAAAACATAGGCAGCAATCTCCTTGACATTGTTTGCAGCAACATTTTTCTAGATATCCCTCCTCAGGCAAGGGAAACCAAAACTAAAATAAACCATTGGGACTACACCAAAGTAAGTTTTTGCACAATGTAGGAAACCATCAACAAAACCAAAAGGCAACTTACAGAAGAGTAGAAGATATTCACAAATGGCATACCCAGTAGGAGATTAATATCCAAAATATATGAAGAACATATGCAATCCAACACCAAAAAAGTGAAATAATCCAATTAAAATATGGGCAACAATCTGGATAGACTTTTTCCAAAGAAGACGAGCAATGAAGGGGCACTTGCCTGGCTCAATTGGTGGAGCATAACACTTGATCTCAGGGTCATGAGTTCTACCACCACATTGAGCATGGAGTCTTCTGAAGAAGAAGAAGAAGAAGAGGAGGAGAAGGAGGAGGAGGAGAAGGAGGAGGAGAAAAAATGGTGACAAATAGATGGAACACAAACACATGAAAATATGCTCAACGTCACTAATCATCAGGGTAATACACATAAAAACGACAAGGAGATATCATCTTACATCTGTTAGAATGGCTAGAATCAAAAGGCAAGAAATACAATTATTGGCAAAGATGGAGGAAAAGCAACCCTTGTCTACTGTTGGTGGTGCAGCCACTGTAGAAAATAGTACGGAGGTTTCTCAAGAAACTAAAAATAGAAATACCATATGCTCCAGTAATTCCACGACTGGGTATTTACCCAAAGAAAATGAAACACTAATTCAAAAAGATATACACACCCTATGTTTACTGCAGCATTATTTGAAATAGCCAGCTAATGGAAATAATCCAAGTGTCCATCAATAGATGAGTGGAAAAAGATGACGTACTATATAGAGACAATGCAATATTATTCCACCACAAGCAAAGAATGATACCTTGCCATTGGTGATAACATGGACAAACTGAGAGGGTGTTACGTTAAGTAAAATATGTCAGAAGGAGAAAGACAAATGTCATATGATTTCACTTATATGTGGAATCTAAACCAAACGAATAAACAGTGGAAAGAGTCACAAATATAGAGAAATTGTAGCTTCTAGAAAAAAAGGGGAGAGGGAAGGCAAAATGAGTGAAAGGGAGTGGGAGATACGGGCTTCCAGGTATGAAATAAATGGAATAAATGTCAGGAGAATAAAACGTAAAACGCAGGGAATATAGTCAGTAATTGTTGTGGCATTGTGTAATGACAAATGGAATTTACGCTTGTGAGCACACCGTAGCAGACAGACTTGCTGAATCACTATGTTGTAACCTGAAACTAACGTAACATTGTGTGTCAACTGTACTTCAATAAAAAAGTAATAAAAATGATTTTTATAAAGTTCTCACCAGAAAGAAAGATAAGTGTGTGAGGTGATGGATGAGAATGGTGTAATCTCTTCACAATATATAAGCGATTCAAGTCATCATGTTGTACACCTTATCACTGCATAATTTTATATCAAGGATGTCTCAATAAAGTCAAAAAATTTCTTAATAAAATAGTATGCTAATTAAAATAAACAGTCACAAGAGACACTTCATTTATACGAAATGCTCAAAACAGGCAATATATATGACAAAAAAAGTAGACAAAATGTTGACTAAGGCTGGGAAATGCAGAAAATGAAGAGTTCCATTACAGAGCAAAGGTTTCCATTTGGGGTGATGAAAGTGCTCTAAAATTGATCACCAGAGCGGTTGCACAATTCTGTGAACACACTATGAACCACTGAACTGTACACTTTAAATCTGGCACTTGTGCGGTATGGAAGTACATGTCAACCAAAGTTTCATGAACAAAACAAAAACATCTCCTGAGTCATCATAACCAGAAAGATAATTTACCTGTATAGATTATTCATTCTTGTGTCAAGAGGACTGCAGTCACCTCTCACCACCGTCCTCGACACTCTTCCAAAATATATTACGTAAGACAGATGACTTGCACATTGACTCTTAGCTACATGATAGGACTTATAATCGTCAAACAGACATTACACACATTTGCATACAAATGAAGTCATCTACTTTGACTTTTTCCACTTGCCGTCCAAACGCTCGGACAGTTCCTATAATGTATTTACTTTGGAAGGTAGGAGTTATATTTTAACTTCCTGATTGATTGCTCCTCGGATATAAGTGCAAGCAATGGTAGAAGAAGGCAGGAATTTCAGAAGAAGCAGCACATTCCACCAGGATGTCTATGAAATGGATTTCAGTTCTGCTGCTGCTCCAGCTGAGCTGTTACTTTAGCTCTGGGAGTTGCGGAAAGGTGCTGGTGTGGCCCACAGAATACAGCCATTGGATCAATGTAAAGACAATCCTGGATGAACTTGTCCAGAGGGGTCATGAAGTGACTGTTCTGACATCTTCAGCTTCCATTCTTGTTGATCCGAACAAATTATCTGCTATTAAATTTGAGATCTATTCTGCACATTTATCTAGAGGTGATTTTGAGGCTTTGTTCATAAAACTGCTCAACATTTGGATATATGATATGCCAAAAGATTCATTTTGGGCGTATTTTTCAGTAATGCAAGAAATTCTTTGGGAATATTATGAGTGTTTTCAGAAGCTCTGTAAAGATGTAGTTTTGAACAAGAAACTCATGACAAAACTACAAGAATCAAAATTTGATCTCATCCTTGCAGATACTATCGGACCCTGCGGTGAGCTGCTGGCTGAGCTCCTTAAAATACCTTTAGTGTACAGTCTCCGTTTCTCTCCAGGCTACGCATTTGAGAAACACGGTGGAGGACTTCCGCTCCCTCCATCCTACGTACCTGTTATTCTGTCAGAATTAACTGATCAAATGACATTCATGGAGAGAGTAAAAAATATGCTATATGTGCTTTATTTTGACTTTTGGTTCCAAACAATAAATGAGAAGAGTTGGAATCAGTTTTACAGCGAAGTCCTAGGTAAGTCATGGTTTTCATTAGTAACATGAAGTCTTAACTCTCCTAGTGCTAGGGAGAGAGTTTGTATAAGTACTAAGAGGGAGGAAATTTGTCTTCTAGAAGTGAAATGATGACAGGAAAATATAAAATGATCTCCCAAACACATGCAAAGACTTATATATGACAGGGCCAGTTAGAATCCCACTGTCCATTATGGGTACATCACACTCTAGGGAGTCAATAACTGACATTAGAGCACTGAGGAATTCTTGAACCAATGACATACCCATTCCATGTGTTTGTTTGTAATATCTTTAAAAAGGGGTTTCTGTGGTTTGCTTTTTAATTTTTTTCTCGGTAAAGTATTTTATCCTTCCTTTGTTGTTTATCAAATACAGGGTGAAAATATTACTTATGCTTGCGTTACTTTTTAGAAGAATTTTAAGTCACAGCATTTTGAATCACGATTTCCTGAATAACGCTCACCCCCACACAGGCATAAGTTTCTCCATTATCAACATCCCCCATCAAAGTGGTACATTTGTGGCAACTCATGAACCTACACTGACACATTATTATCATCCAAAGTTCATAGTTTACATAAGAGTTTACTCTCAGCTTGGTACATTTTATGAGTTTTAAAAATTTATAATGATACGCATCTGCCACTATTATATCAGAGTAGTTTCGCTGCTTTAAATTCTTCTCTACTATACTTATTTTCTATATATCCATTTTACTCTACTTTTTCCATCTTCAAAAAAATGGCATTAGAAATTGCACTATCTTGATGAAAGCAGGCATGTCAACTGAGGAGTCATATATTTCTAGTACGACTGTCTATAGTATTGAGGATATTATGTCCAGTTGTTTCTTCAGTTTCCTTAGTTAAGAATTAAAGTGTTGGGATGCCTGGTGGCTCAGCGGTTAAGCGTCTGCCTTTGGCTCAGGGTGTGATCCTGGGGTCCCGGGACAGAGTCCCACATCAGGCTCCCTGCATGGAGCCTGCTTCACCCTAAGCCTCTGACTCTGCCTTGCTCTCTCCATCTCTGTCATGAATAAATAAATAAATAAAATCTTTTTTTTAAAAAAGAGAATTAAAGTGATTACATATTACCTGAAAGATTTTTTCCATAATTTCCAAGAAAACGTCAGAGTTTTCTTGAAAAATTGAGGATCAAGGGAATAACTTGCTAAATTGTAGAAATTACACTGTGAACTCTAGGGAAAAGTGTTTTCATTAGTTAATTGACAGGGGAGCTCAAATAATTGTTTACATTTGCATCTGTCACTTTTGTAGCATTTCAGAATAAACAAATGCATGTTTAATTTGACAGTGGCTTAGGTTTAATAATGTTTTATGACTGTGAATAACTCCTTCATAATTCCTTCATCCATAGCCAATTAGAAGGCTCTGAGGTACAATGGCTACGTTAGACTCAGGAATCTATAGTATGAAGTTTCTAATGATTACATATTCTTTCACCAGGGCTTATAAATCCTGTTTTAGAGGTCTAAACACACACACGTTAACAAGTTCACATTAAAAAAAAAAAAAAAAAAAACTGTTACTGCCCTAAAGACAAAATGTGCCACGATTAAGAGTGCACATATGTATTTCCATACTTGTGGAAAATATTCCAGCTGTTACTTGCAAATATTGTTAATACATAGATATTATTAAGCTCCTAATATTAACTAATTACGATAGTAAATACAAGCCATACCCCCCAAAACTCACAGTTTTCTTGGAAAATCTCGGATCAAGGGAATAGTTTGCTAAATTGTAGAAATTACACTAAGGTGTTTCTTTCCATTGGTTAATTGATGGGGGGGGGGCTCAATGGTTTACATTTGCAACTGTTACTTTTGCAGAATTCAAGAATAAATAAATGTATGGTTTATTTCCATAGTGGCTTAGGTTAACAAATTATTTGGTTGTGAATGTACTACTGTGATGTGAGAATTGAGTCTCTTATACTTTGTCTTTCATATATACATATGATCAACAGATATATGCAAATATATATATTTGCATCAATACATGTTTGTATCATATATGTGTCTGTTAGCAAACTACAAATACTATTAAGCCTTTTTTATAACTAGTCAAAACTATTTTCAGAAGATTCCATAGTATATTAACATTCCATTACTCTCATTTCTTCTACCTGTTACTTGTTAGGAGATTTTTTTACTTTTTTGTTGACTCTTATTTTTCTACCAAGTTTTACTTTTTAATTCCAGGATAGTTAACAGAGTGTTATATTACTTTCAGGTGTACAATATAGTGATTCAACACTTCCATACATCACTCAGTGCTCATCACAATGAGTTCACTTCTTAATCCCCATCACCAGTGTTACCCATCCCCCACACTCACCTCCCCTCTGATAACCATCAGTCTGTTCCCTTCATTTAGAGTCTATTTCTTGGTTTCTCTCTGTCTTTTTGTATTTTGCTTGTTTGGTTGGTTCATTAAATTCCACATACGAGTGAAATCATATGGTACTCGATTTTCTCTGACTTATTTTGATTAACATCATAGTATTCTCTAGCTCCATCTGCGTCACTGCAAACCTCAAGACTTCATCCTTTTTTTTCTAAGATTTTTTTTTTTTAATTTATTTGAGAGGGAGAGAGAAAATGAAGCAGACTCCATACTGATTGCAGAGCTCCACTCAGGGCAGGATCCCAAGACCACAAGATCATAACCAGAGCCAAGACCAAGAGTTGGATGCTTAACCAACTGAGTCATCCAGGCACCCCAAGATTTCATTCTTTTTTATGGCTTAGTAATATTCATTGTATAAATATATCATTTCTTCTTTAGCCATTCTTCAGCTGATGGACACTTGGGCTGTTTCCACAATTTGGCTATTGTAGACAATGCTGCTGTAAACGACCAGGAGCATATGCCCTTTTGAATGAGTATTTTTATAATCTTTGGGTAAATACCTTGTAGTGCAAATCCTAGATCATAAGCTAGTTCTACTTTTACCTTTTTGAGAAACCTCCACACTGGTTTCCTGTGGCTTTAATTTGAGCCATTTTGCAAGAGGTGAGGTGATACCTCATTGCGGTTTTGATTTGCATTCCCCTGATGATGAATGATGATGAACATCTTTGCAAGTGTCTGTTAGCCACCTGGATGTCTTCCTTGGAAAAATAACTATTCAGGGCAGCCTGGCTGGCTCAGTGCTTTAGCACCACCTTCAGCCCAGGCCCTGATCCAGGAGATCAGGGATCGAGTCCCACATCAGGTTCCCTTCATGGAGCCTGCTTCTCCCTCTGCTTCTCTCTCTCTCTCTCTCCCTCTCTCTCTCTGTCAGTGTCTCTTATGAATAGATTAATAAAATATATTTTTTAAATGCCTATTCATGTCTTCTGCCCATTTCTTAACTGCGTTATTTGTTTCCTGGGTGTGGGTGTTGAGTTTGATAAGTTCTTTATAAATGTTGGAGACCATCTCTTTACTGAAAATGGCATTTGCAAATACCTTCTCCCATTCTGTAGGTTGCCTTTTAGTTTTGTTGGTTATTTCCTTGGCTGTACAGAAGACTTTTATCTTGATGAAGTCCCAATAGTTCATTTTTGTTTTTGTTTCCTTTTCTACCACCAACATGTCTAGTAAGAAACTGCTCTTGCCGAGGTCAAAGAGGTCACTGCGTGTTTTCTTCCCAGGATTTTGATGGTTTCCTGTCTCACGCTTAGGTCTTTCATTCCACCTTGAATTTATTTTTGTGTATACTATAAGAAAGTGGTCAAGGCAGCCCAGGTGGCTTAGCGGTTTAGCGCTGCCTTCACCCCAGGGCATGACTCTGGAGACCCTCCCAACTCAGACTCCCTGGGTGGAGACTGCTTCTCCCTCTTCCTGTGTCTCTGCCTCTCTCTCTGTCTCTCTCTCATGAATAAAAAAATAAAATAAAATGCAGAATATTAAAAAAAAAGAAAAATAGTGGTCCAGTTTCATTCTTTTGCATGTTGCTGTCCAATTTTCCTGACAACAAGAAACTGTCATTTTCCCATTGGATATTCTTTCCTGCTTTGTCAAAGATTAATTGCCCATATAATTGTGGGTTTATTTCTGCATTTTCTATGCTCTTCCATTGATCTATGTGTCTATTTTTGTGCCACGACCATACTGTTTTGATCACTATAGCTTTAGTATAACTTGAAGTCTTGAATTGTGATACCTCCAGGTTTTTTTTTTTTTTTTCTTTTTCAAGGTTGCTTTGGTTATTTGGGAACTTTTGTAGTTCCAACAAGTCTTAGGATTGTTTGTTCCAGTTCTGTGAAAAATGCTGTTGGTATTTTGATAGGGATCGCATTAAATCTAAAGATTGCCTTGGGCAATATAGACAGTTCAATACTATTCTTCCAAGTTTTGTACATGGAATGCTTTTAATCCTCAACTTCTTTCATCAGTATTTTATATATTTTATATATTTTATATATATATATATATATATATATATATCAGTATTTATTTATATTTTTTCAGAGTACAGGTCTTTCACCTCTTTGGTTAAGTTTATTCCTAGATACTTTATTATTTTTGGTGCAATGGCAAACAGGATTGTTTTCTTAATGTCTCTCTTCCACTGCATTATTAATACATAGAAATATAACAGATTTCTGTACACTGATTTGTATCCTGTGACTTTACTGAATTAGTTTATCAGTTCTAGGACTTTTCTGCTTAAGTCTTCAGGGTTTTCTATATACAGTATCATGTCATCTGCAAATAGTGACAGTTTTATTTCTTCCTGACCAATTTGGATGGTTTTATTTCTTTTCATTGTATCATTGCTGTAGCCAAGACTTCTAGTACTATGTTGAATAAAAGTGGTAAGGGTGGACATCCTTGTCTTGTGCCTGACCTTACCGGAGAAGCTCTCAGGTGTTGCCTATTGAGTATGATGTTCACTGTGGGTTTTCCATTTAAGCCTTTATTTTTGAGGTATGTTCCCTCGAAACCAACATTGCTGAGGGTTTTTATCATCAATGGCTGTTATACTTTGTCAAACGCCTTTTCTGCATATGTAGAAATGATCATATGCATTTTATCCTTTCTCTTATTGATGTGATCTGTTTGTTTTTTCCCCTTCAGGAAGACCCACTACACTATACGAGTTAATGAGGAAAGCTGATATATGGCTCATTCGATCCTACTGGGATTTGGAATTTCCTCGCCCATTCCTACCACATTTTGACTTTGTTGGAGGCCTCCACTGCAAACCTGCCAAACCCCTGCCTAAGGTAACTGTTTCTTATGTTTTGTTTCCTCTGGGCCATTTCATCAGTATTGTAGCTTAAAAATCTCATTCTCAACAATAGTCATGTGCCCCAACAATATCTGCAGGCAAATCTAATGTTTCCTTGCTGTCATTCCAACTTTTACACAATTCTCATTTGAGATCCGAAAGTTTGATGACTTAGAGCATTAACAGGTTTAATTAATCTATGAGAACATATGTTTTCCGCCACACACTAAGGCCAGACAAAATCTCAGTAAACCTGAGCACAGATAAAGCTACACTGTGTATATAATGAGGACCATAAATTCTGTATATTTAATAAAGACCAAATAATTTTACCACTTATATCTGAAAAAAATCTATAGTATAAAATTGCAATAGTAAACTCAGCATATAAGGTAATAATCTTTATGAAAAAAGCAATGATGTAATAAATTTTAAGTTGATATTGATCCTTCAAGACATAATTGATAAACAAGCATCCCTTACTGAATTCCTTGATGGTCTCTTCATCATGCTGGATGTCTACTAGAGGAATGAGCCACTGTGATTACATTAGCCCTTGCCCGGATTCCACAAAAGGCTAGATAAATAACCTTAATCGTATATAACTAGCTAATGAGTCTGTTAAACTCTGCAAAGGGTCTAATTACTCTGAAACTAAGATCTTATCCAATGGTTAACCTAATATCGATTTTGATTGCAAAATATTTAGGTGTATATGTAACTCTCTCAAGGTCTAAATCCTGACGTAAAACTAGCAAAAGTTATATTCAGTCTAACACAAGGGTCCACCAACAGATAAATCCATAAACAAAATGTATTTACACACAACGGAATATTCGGCCTAAAGTAGAAGAAAATTCTAACACATACTCTGACGTGGCAAATCTTCGGGATATTATGCAAAGTGAAGTGGGCAATCATAAAAAGACAAGTACTGTATGATTCCCCTGATATAAGGTATCCAGATCACTCAAATTCACAGAAATACAAAGTATAATGATGTTTGCTAATGATGGTCAAGGAGGGGGGATTGCTTGGTGGCTCAGCGGTTTAGCGCCTACCTTTGGCCCAGTGATCCTGGAGTCCCGGGATTGAGTCCCATTGGGCTCCCTGCATGGAGCCTGCTTCTCACCCTGCCTATGTCTCTGCCTGTCTCTCTCTCTGTGTCTGCCATGAATAAAAAAATAAAATCTTAAAAAAAATAAATATAAAAAATAATACAGATGTTCAAGGAGGGAATGGGTAATTGTTATATAATGGGTATTGAGATCAAGTTTAACAAGATGAAAAAGTTCTGGTGATTAGTTGACCTACAGTATAAAATATACAAACTATTGGACTGCATAGTCAGATATACTTAAAATAATTTTTATGTGTAGCTTATCACAATAAGGATAAATACAGGCATTACTCTAATAATTCTTGATAATATCTTTTATCTATCTTTAGCTGTTTGTACAAAAATTTTTAAAGATTTATTTATTGGAGGCAGGGCAAGATGGTGGAAGAGTAGGGTCCCCAGGTTACCTGTCCCCACCGACTTACCTAGGTAACTTTCAAATCATCCTGAAAACCTACAAATTCGGCCTGAGATTTAAAGAGAGAACAGCTGGAATGCTACATTGAGAAGAGTCTGTGCTTCTATCAGGTAGGAAGACAGAAAAAAAAAATAAAGAAATTGAAAGCATCCAAGGGGGAGGTGCTCCGCGAGGAGCCGGGCTGAGGCCCCGGCGAGAGCCCCCAGGACAGGAGAGCCTGGGCCCAGAGAAGCAGGAACTTCACCAACCTTCCCCGACAGAACTGTGCTGGCAGGGAGCTCGGGCAGGCTCCCAGGGGCACTAACAGCACCTGCGCCCCGGGGAGAGCTCGCAACACCCCGCAGTCGAGCTCCCTAAAGTGCTGGAGTGCGCTCTGTGGGGCCCCAGAAGCGGCTCAGGTGGTGGCTCCATGGAGAGGGGGCTGCACAGGCTGCAGAAGCTTGATTCCTGTGCTGCAGGCCCTGGATCCCAGGACGTCCAGGGGGCACAGCCCAGGATCCTGCGCTCCCCCCAGGGACAGGCAGAGGCCGGGAGGGCACAGGGCAGCCAGGACGTTCCTGCCCCCGGGTGGCCCCGAGCTGTACAGATCGGCGTCCCCTACCCCCCCGAGCATCCAGGCCCCTGAGTACTAGGAGCTGCGGTAGTTACTGCGATAGTTACTCCAGAGCTGGAGAGCTGGACGCTGCCACTGTTGTTGTTCCTCCTGGTGTCAACTTGTACCTGGGACAGAGCAGGGATGACAGGGAGCAGGGGCCTCACAGGATAAACAGCTCCCACTGAGCCGTGCACCTGGCAGGGGGTGGGGCAGCTCCTGCAGGTGCACACACCTGAGAATCAGCACAGCAGGCCCGTCCCCAAGAAGACCAGCTGGAAGGACAGGGGAAGACCATGTTCTCGACCAAGCAGCACTGGAAAGTTCCAGGGGAATCTGCAACTTACAGTATATAGAATCAGAGGATACCACTCCTTCTTTTTGTTTCTTGCTTGTCGCCCCCCCCTTATTTTTCTCTTTTTCTCCTTTATCCAGTACAACTTGTTTTTAGCCACTCTGCACTGAGCAAAATGACTAGAAGGAAGAACTCACCACAAATGAAAGAAACAGAAACAATACCACAGAGTTTCAGAATTTGGATTATAATTCTATGTCAGACACCCAATTCAGAAGCACAATTATAAAGCTACTAGTGGCTCTGGAAAAAATCAAAAGGATTCAAGAGACTTCATGACTGCAGAATTTAGATCTAATCAGGCTGACATTAAAAATCAATTAAATGAGATGCAATCCAAACTGGAGGTCCTAATGATGACGGTTAATGAGGTAGAAGAAAGAATGAGTGACACAGAGGACAACTTGATGGCAAGGAAGGAAGCTGAGGGAAAAAGAGAAAAACAATTAAAATAACATGAGGATAGGCTAAGGGAAATAAATGACAGCCTCAGAAGGAAAAATCTTCATTTAATTGGGATTCTAGAGGGCACCTAAAGGGCCAGAGGGCCGGAAAGTGTATTTCAACAAATCATAGCTGAAAACTTCCCTAACTTGGGAAGGGAAACAGGCAGTCAGATCCAGGAGATTGAGAGATCCCCCCTAAAATCAATAAAAACCTCTCAACACCCCAACATTTAATAATGAAACTTGCCATTCCAAACATAAAGACAAGATCCTTAAAGAAGCAAGAGACAAGAGATCCCTAATGATTATGGGGAAAAATATTAGATTAACAGCAGACCTCTCCACAGAGACCTGGCAGGCCAGAAAGGGCTGGCAGGATATATTCAGGGTCCTAAATGAGAAGAACATACAGCCAAGAATACTTTATCCAGCAAGGCTCTCATTCAGAATAGAAGGAGAGATAAAGAGCTTCCAAGATAGGCAGAAACTGAAAGAATATGGGACCACCAAACCAGCTCTGCAAGAAATATTAAGGGGGACTCTGTAAAAGAAAAAGGAAGCCCCAGGAAACAATCCACAAAAACAGGGACTGAATAGGTATCATGATGACACTAGGTTCATATCTTTCAATAGTAACTCTGAACATGAATGGGCTTAATGATCCCATCAAAAGGCACAGGGTTTCAGACTGAATAAAAAAGCAAGACCCATCTATTTGCTGTCTAAAAGAGACTTATTTTAGACATAAGGACACCTACAGTCTGAAAATAAAAGGTTGGAGAATCATTTACTATTCAAATGGTTCTCAAAAGAAAGGAGGGGTAGCCATCCTCATATCAGATAAATTAAAGTTTATCCCAAAGACTGTAGTAAGAGATGAAGAGGGACACTATATCATACTTAAAGGATCTATCCAAGGAGAGGACCTAACAATCATGAATATTTATGCCGTGAATGTGGGAGCTGCCAAGTATATCAATCAATTTGGTTGATATCAATCAATAACTTTGGTTATTACCAAAGTTAAGACATACTTAGATAATAATACACTTATACCTGGAGACGTGAACACAGCGCTTTCTACAAATGAGAGATCTTCTAAGCAAACATCCCCAAAGAAACAAGAGCTTTAAATGATACACTGGACCAGATGGATTTCACAGATATTTACAGAACCTTACATCAAAACGCAACTGAATACACATTCTTCTCAGGTGCACATGGAACTTTCTCCAGAATAGACCACATACTGGGTCACAAATCAGGTCTTAACTGATACCAAAAGATTGGGATTGTCCCCTGCATATTTTCAGACCACAATGCTTTGAAACTTGAACTGAATCACAAGAAGTTTGGAAGGATTTCAAACACGTGGAGGTTAAGGACCATCCTGCTAAAAGATGAAAAGGTCAACCAGGAAATTAGAGAGAAATTAAAAAGATTCATGGAAACTAATGAGAATGAAGATACAACCGTTCAAAATCTTTGGGATGCAGCAAAAGCAGTCCTGAGGGGGAAATACTTCACAATACAAGCATCCATCCAAAAACTGGAAAGAACTCAAATACAAAAGCTAACCTTACACATAAAGGAGCTAGAGAAAAAACAGCAGATAGATCCTACACCCAGCAGAAGAAGAGAGTTAATAAAGATTCGAGCAGAACTCAACGAAATCGAGACCAGAACTAACAAAATCAGGAGTTGGTTCTTTGAAAGAATTAATGAGATAGATAAACCATTAGCCAGCCTTATTAAAAAGAAGAGAGAGAAGACTCAAATTAATAAAATCATGAATGAGAAAGGAGAGACACCACCAATACCAAGGAAATACAAATGATTTTAAAAACTTATTATGAACAGCTCTATGCCAATAAATTAGGCAATCTAGAAGAAACAGACGCATTTCTGGAAAACCACAAACTACCAAAACTGGAACAGGAAGAAATAGAAAACCTAAACAGGCCAATAACCAGGGAGGAAATTGAAGCAGTCATCAAAAGCCTCCCAAGACATAAAAGTCCAAGGCCAGATGGCTTCCCAGGGGAATTCTATCAAACGTTTGAAGAAACCATACCTATTCTACTAAAGCTGTTCGGGAAGATAGAAAGAGATGGAGTACTTCCAAACTCATTCTATGAGGCCGTCATCACCTTAATTCCAAAACCAGACAAAGACCCCACCAAAAAGGAGAATTATAGACCAATATTCCTGATGAACATGGATGCAAAAACTCTCAACAAGCTAATAGGATCCAACAGTACATTAGGAATATTATTCATCATGACCAAGTGGGATTTATCCCTGGGATGCAAGGCTGGATCAACACTCATAAAGCAATCAATGTGATAGATCATTTCAACCAGGGAAAAAACAAGAACCATATGATCCTCTCAAAAGATGCAGAGAAAGCATTTGACAAAATACAGCATCCATTCCTGATTAAAACTCTTCAGAGTGTAAGGATAGAGGGAACATTCCTCAACATCTTAAAAGCCATCTACGAAAAGCCCACAGCAAATATCATTCTCATTGGGGAAGCACTGGGAGCCTTTCCCCTAAGATCAGGAACAAGACAGGGATGTCCCCTCTCACCACTGCTATTCCACATAGTACTAGAAGTTCTAGCCTTCAGCAATCAGACAACAAAAAGAAATAAAAGGCATTCACATTGGCAAAGAAGAAGTCAAACTCTCCCTCTTCACAGATGACATGATACTGTATGCAGAAAACCCAAATGACTCCACCCCAAGATTGCTAGAACCCATGCAGCAATTCGGCAGTGTGGCAGGATACAAAATCAATGCCCAGAAACCAGTGCCATTTCTATACACTAACAAGGAGACTGGAGAAAGAGAAATTAAGGAGTCAATCTCATTTACAATTGCACCTAAAAACATAAGATATTTAGGAACAAACCTAACCAAAGAGGTAAAGGATTGATACCTAAAAACTATAGAACACTTCTGAAAGACATTGAGGAAGACACAAAGAGATGGAAAAATATTCCATGCTCATGGATTGGCAGAATTAATATTGTGAAAATGTCAATGCTACCCAGGGCAATTTACACGTTTAATGCAATCCCTATCAAAAACCATGGACTTTCTTCAGAGAGTAAGAACAAATTATTTTAAGATTTGTGTGGAATCAGAAAAGACCCCGAATAGCCATGGGAATATTAAAAAAGAAAACCATATCTGGGCGCATCACAATGCCAGATTTCAGGTTGTACTACAAAGTTGTGGTCATAAAGACAGTGTGGTACTGGCACAAAAACAGACACATAGATCAATGGAACAGAATAGAGAACCCAGAAGTGGACCCTCAACTCTATTTTCAATTAATATTCGACAAAGCAAGAAAGACTATCCCCTGGAGAAAAGACAGTCTCTTCAATAAATGGTGCTGGGAAAATTGGACATCCACATGCGGAAGAATGAAAGTAGACAACTCTCTTGCACCATACACAAAGATAAACTCAAAATGGATGAAAGATTTAAATGTGAGACAATATTCCATCAAAATCCTAGAGGAGAACACAGGCAACAACCCTTTTGAACTTGGTCACAGCAACTTCTTGCAAGATACATCCATGAAGCCAAGAGAAGCAAAAGCAAAAATATGAACTATTGGGACTTCATCAAGATAAAAAGCTTCTGCACAGTAACAGACACAGTCAACAAAACTCAAAGACAACCTACAGAATGGGAGAAGATATTTGCAAATGACGTATCAGATAAAGGGCTAGTTTCCAAGATCTATAAAGAACTTATTAAACTCAACAGTAAAGAAACAAACAATCCAATTATGAAATGGGCAAGAGACATAAACAGAAATTTCACAGAGAAAGACAGAGACATGGCCAACATGCACATGAGAAAAATATTCCGCATCACTTGCCATCAGGGAAATACAAATCAAAACCACAATGAGATCCCAATTCACACCAGTGAGAATGGGGAAAATTAACAAGCAGGAAACAGCAAATGTTGGAGAGGATGCGGAGAAAAGGGAACCTTCTTACACTGTTGGTGGGAATGTGAACTGGTGCAGCCACTCTGGAAATCTATGTGGAGGTTCCTCAGAGTTAAAAATAAATCTACCCTATGACGCAGCAATTGCACTGCTAGGGATTTACCCCAAAGATACACATGCAGTGAAACGGCAGGACACCTGCACCCCGATGTTTCTAGCAGCAATGTCCACAATAGCCAAACTGTGGAAAGAGCCTCGGTGTCCACCGAAAGATGAATAGATAAAGAAGATATGGTCTATGTATACAATGGAATATTACTCAGCCATTAGAAACGACAAATACCCACCATTTGCTTCAACGTGGATGCAACTGGAGGGTATTATGCTGAGTGAAATACGTCAATCAGAGAAGGACAAACATTATATGGTCTCATTCATTTGAGGAATATAAAAATTAGTGAAAGGGAATAAAGGGAAAGGAGAGAAAATGAGTGGAAATATCAGTGAGGGTGACAAAACATGAAAGACACCTAACTCTAGGAAAGAACAAGGGGTAGCAGAAAGGGATGTGGGTGGGGTGTTGGGGTGACTGGGTATGGGCACTGAGGGGGCCATTGGCGGGAAAAGCACTGGGTGTTATGGTATATGTTGGCAAACTGACTCCATAAAAATTTTTTTAAAAGATTTATTTATTTATTTATTTATTTATTTATTTATTTATTTATTTATTTATTTATATGAGAGAGAGAGAGAGAGAGAGACTGCACATGGGGTGGGCAGCAGAAGGAGAGAGAGAACACCCAGGAAAGTCCCCACTGAGCACAGAGCTAGACACAGGGCTCAATCTCACAACCCCGAAATCATAACCTGAGCCCAAATCAAGAGTCGGATGCCGAAACGACTGAGCCTCCCATGCAACCTCATAGAAATTCTTTCAATAGTGTTTGCTATGCTGTTTCTCTTTTGTGATGGAGCAAATTTTTTCTTCACAGGAAATGGAAGAGTTTGTCCAGAGCTCTGGAGAAAACGGTATTGTGGTGTTTTCTCTAGGGTCAATGGTCAATAACATGCCAGAGGAAAGAGCCAATGTGATTGCATCAGCCCTTGCCCAGATTCCACAAAAGGTTAGATAAAGTACCTTAATTGTATACAACTACCTAATGAGCCTGTTAAACTCTGTAAAGGGCCGGATTACCCTTTCCTTCATGACATGAACATCATTATGATAGCTCCAGTTTATCTCAAACATGAGGAAAATATAAATGGCAGATGCTAAGTACTACAGAAGTTGTTTTGACAATAACTTTGGTATTAACATTGATGTTGGAAAAATATATTTATAGGACGTGCAGAGAAAAGCTTGGTATTCTAATGTATTGTGGGCAGGAATAGCAATCACCAAATTCTGTCTGTCATTCTTTCCTTTTCCTTACAAGATCTGCATTCCTTTCAAGACTTCCAAGGGCACTGACTACCTCATAGCTGTTCTCAGAAAGGAGTTAAATTTCAATAGTTATGTTAAAGAGGATCTGATAAAAGTCTGAAAAGCACCCTGCAGTTTACACTTACCAGATAATCCAGGTTTCTCTTCCTTCCCCTAAATTTTGAGATAAGCCTCCTCAGTGTGCTGTGTAGAAAAACAATGCCCAGGGCTCACCAAACTATGTCTAGGCTTTCCTCCAGCCAAGATGACTTAGAAAAAGGGAAAAATTGACATGACTGATGGAATGGGCCCTATTACGAGTGAAAGAGTAAGATCAATGAAAAGGGGGAAGATGGGTCCACTCCTCAAGGTGACCCAGTGCTTAGTAATATCTGGTTCCAAAGGACTCTAACTTATTGGAATAATAACTGCTCCCGATGAAGGAAGGAAAAAAAATACATATTAAGGAGTCAACCAGAAACAACCTAGCATGGGAAAGTTTCACATGCCTCTTTCTGCATAAACTACAATAGTAAATTATTTTCCAATATATAGAATGCACCTGGAGTATTTGGGTATTTGTGAGCTACTTTCCGGTCACTGTAATAGTTTCTCCTTATGCTAATTTTTGCTTACTATCGCAAGTTATTTTAACATTCATATAGCAAATATATGCTAACCAATGCAAACTATATTCCAGTTATGAGGATTGCTGGGAAATTCTAAAATCAGAATCTATTTTAATATGGCAATGGAAATTGCTTGGGCATAGATTTCATATCAATCAATGCTGTCAATGCTTTGTAGTGCATCATTGACATGTCAACAACCAGTTCAATAAAACTCAGCACCACTACACTTTTGGAGTTTTTTTGACATGTACACTGTTATTTCTGAAATGCCAACAGGCTTTTCTTCCCACATGTAAAGAACTGCCAAACCAAGAAATACTAATAATAATCTGCATTCATCTAAAAAAATTACCTTTTTCTTGGAAGTAGTGCCTAATCATTAGTAATGTGAAAGAAGTTAAACGTACTAAGGAGAAATTATTGATATTAATGAATTACTATTAAGCAGAATTACTTGTTTCTCACAAGCAGCAGATTACACATTTAGCTTTTTTGTGTATCAAAACATGTAAAACTCAAATAAAATAGCTTATGGAACAAATGGCTATGAACAAGTGGATATAAGGGAACGTCCTTCTGTATCACTTAAAAAGATATAAATAGGTTGGTATCACATTGGAAGATGAAAGCAATGATAACAGACAAAGGTGTGGATCTTAGTAATTTCCTACTCGTTTGCACTAGAATTATAAACTGCCTAAAAAATTCTTAAATGCTTGAATTTGTCCTTGATAATCTCATCTGTCTAAACCTCATGTGTGAAATATCATGATTACATTCATACTTGCTTGAATATAAAAATAAGTAACAAAATGGGGGTATTCTTACTATACTAGGGTTTTAGTAGTCTCATTTTTAATATCTTTTGTCCTTGTTATTTATCAGTCAATGAAAGGAGTATAACTAGATTATCTCTTAATTTCTTTAAAATGTTCACAAGCTATAACTTCAAATTTCAAGTCATGAAATAAGGTATTTTCTTTAACAGGTTCTATGGAGATTTGATGGCAAGAAACCAGACACCTTAGGGCCAAATACTCGGCTGTATAAGTGGCTTCCCCAGAATGACCTTCTTGGTAAGAATCTGGAAAATACTGAATTGAAAGTAATCCTAACAAAATGGTAACAGTTCACCAAAAAGCAATCTGACTGAGCATTTACTACTCAAAAACTCAAAACTAAAACTTAACTTTCTTATATTTATTTTGCAGACCTAGAGGGAAAAAGAAAATCAACAACAGTTGGCATGTTGTTATACACAGTCCCATTCCTTATGGCCAGAATCAAAGTATCTGTATTTCAGCTGTAATTACTTCTCCCAAATAATTTGTTACTACTGACCTAGAACATCGCTCTGTCTCTGAACCTTCCCACCTTGTTCCTATCCTTTCTCCTTCTGCATGGGTATTCAGGGCCAGTGAAAAACAATAGCCTCTCTTTTATTACCAGGGACTCTACATTTTCTCTAGAAAAATACCATAATCTTTTCCATGAAATCACAACACATTTCACGATAAAGTGCTATCTTTCCTTCCCCTGATTTGAGCCACCACCATCACACTTCCTGCTGCCTTGACACCCTACATGTGAAACTCAATGACTACTGTGTCTTTAAGAGAATATGTTCTAACATGCCACCTCCCTTTCTTTTTTTTGCACCCTTTCCCCTTTTTTTGGTGATAACCAGAATGTTATCGTTCAATTTGTCTGCCCAGCAATCTTGTATTCATTTTTAAAGTGACAAGTACCACACCAATCTTCATTTACCTCTCCAGCACATTCATGTGCTTCTTGCGCTGAGAGCCCAAAGACATTTTAATGCTGTTTCATGTTTATATAATAACATTTGTCTTATGTTGCCCAATTCTCATTTTATTTCTGAGACTTACAGTTAATAATGTGCTGAGATTCATCCAATCCTAGGTCATCCGAAAGCCAAAGCCTTTATAACCCATGGTGGAACCAACGGCATCTATGAGGCGATCTACCACGGGATCCCCATGGTGGGCATTCCCTTGTTTGCCGATCAAGCTGATAACATTATTCACATGAAAGCTAAGGGAGCAGCTATCAGACTGGACTTCAGCACAATGTCTAGTGCAGACTTGCTCAATGCATTGAGGACAGTCATTAATGACCCTTCGTAAGTATTACATTTTTTTCAATACATAGAATTTATCGATAGAATATCAATAGATTATCGATAGATAGTCAACGGTGGCTGTGAGTTTCCTCCCATTCTTAAGAGGGTAATTTGGAAAGAAGCCAAGTGATAGAACTGATCTGAAATCTACTTTTATTTTCAACCAGACATTTATTTCACAGTTGCATTTGAATCCCTTTGACTTAATGGGCAACCATCACTGCAACAATTTTCTACATACACAAATGCAAACGATTATATAGTAACTGTAAGAACATTTCAAAGTTCCCATGACAGAAACAATAGAATGAAAGAATGAAGAACTTGGAAGTCATGTACAGTGACTTTCAATTCAGTACCAAAATTTCCAAAGCTATAAATCTCTTTTTGCTCAAACATTGATTTTGGTTCTTATTGTTAATATATTTTATAATATGTAATTTGTGTACCATAAAACTAAAAGTATAAAATTCAAATATGTGTAGTGTATTATGGAATTATGAAACCATCACCATAATCTAAGTTTGGGACATTTTCATTAGCCCAGAAGAAATCACATACGACTGACTTAGGAGTCTTTGCCCATTTCTCTTGCCTCAAGTAAACATTAATCTACTTGTGTCTCTACAAATTGCTGTGTTCTGGGTGTTTCATACAAGTGGAATCATACAACTTATGGGCTTTTGCATCTGGCTTCTTTCATTTGGCATGTTTTTGAGTTTCATTCGTGTGGTCGTTTTGTATTGCTGCATGATAAATATCCTATGGTATGGATATGCAACAGTCTATCCATGTATCAGTTCGTGAACATTTGGGTTATTTCCACATTTAGGTATTATAAATATTGCTACACATTTATGGTGTGAACAAAATTTTTCACTTCTTTTGGGTAGACATCTAGGAGTAGAATTTTGGGTAGACATCTAGGTCACAGATTATCTCCATGAGGAGCTGCCAAATTGATGTCCAAATAAGTTGCACTATTTTACATTTCCGCCAGCTAAGTAAGGGAGATTCAAGTTCTCCACATCATTTTCAACACTTGCTATCATCTTTTTTATTACAGCCATCCTAGTGGGTCTCTCCTTGTGGTCTTCATTTCCATTTCTCTTACAGCCAAACTTATTAAACATCTTTTCATGTACTTATTGTCATTCACATATCAGAAATACTGAAAAAAATGTATTATGGGGAGAAAATGGTAGAGTAATTGCATAATAAAAATACCTTAAAACAAGAGAGAAAGGTAAAGAAATATAAGGCAGGTTGGCCAAATAGAAAAGAAAACAGAATAAGACAGTAGATGAAAATATAAATATGCCAAGACATTAAATCTAAACAGACTAAATAATTTAAAGACAGAGAATGTCAGAACACCTTTTTAAAACTATATGCCAGTTATAAGACATGTTCAAATAGAAATGCGCAAAGGAGTGTAAGTACGAAGAAGGTAGGAAATGATCTATTCTAGCAGTAACCGCAGAAAGATGTTGGACCCATGCTAATATCAGACACACTAGTCCAGAATCACCAACAAAAATAAAGAGAAGTATTTCATAATGATGAATAGATTGATCTTTCAAAACAGAACAAATTACCAATTAGTGACGCCTACTACAAGAAACATCCAAATGCAGTAGAAGTGGGCCAAAGAACAAACATTCAAATTTACAGTCATAATATTGAAATTTTTAAAAATTATTTATTTATTTATTTATGATAGTCACACAGAGAGAGAGAGAGAGAGAGGCAGAGACACAGGCAGAGGGAGAAGCAGGCTCCATTCACCGGGAGTTCGACGTGGGATTCGATCCCGGGTCTCCAGGATCGCGCCCTGGGCCAAAGGCAGGCCCCAAACTGCTGCGCCACCCAGGGATCCCTTAATATTGAATTTTTAAACATCTTTCTCAGTAACATAGAGAAATAAGATCAAAACAAGGGAAAAAAGATAACAAGATAATGGAAGGGAGAAATACTTAAGTGTTTTGAAGGACACAATTTAAAAATGCAACCCATCTGACATATACATAAAACAACAGAGAATACCCATTTTTGAAGAATGGAATAGATACTGGAATTAACTGTACATGGGCCATAAACCAAAAGGAATTTTGAAAAATATAAATCATCAAGAGCACACTGTTCAGCTCTACTGGGATTCACTTAGAATCATCAAAAAGAAAGACAACTAAAACCTCTCTACATTTTGGAAATTCAGCAATATCCCTCTACATAACTCAGCCGATAAAGAAATCATACTCATACATACACCTCTTCTCAGCAATTCCACTTCTACACATACACAAACACATGTACAAACATGTAAATCAAAAGATACAAGGCTTTTATGGCAGCATTAGTAGTAATGGCCAAAAGATTATTAACACAAATGGCTATTGATCGTTAAATGATGAAATAACCTGTGCTATTGCCAAACAATGGAATACCATACAGTGCTAGAATTACCCAACAACTCTTACACAAAAGACCAAAGGAAATGAGTGCTCACTTCATATTCTAATATATAAATAATAAAAACTAATCTATGATGACTAAAAGGATCAGGGCAGATGGGGTGCTTCTGGGTAGCTTGTGACACCCTATACCAGTATCTTAGTAGTAGGTACATTATTACATCCACTTCACAATAATATTCCAGCTAATTTTGAATGTATGGGTATTCCGTGAGACTATGTGCATGTTTCTTATGTAATACGCCTAAAGGTTATTTTGGAAAATAAAACATGTTTTCAAGTCCTGGGTTGCAAATAGCAAAACACATACACATAGACAAAAACAGAACAAATGTCTCAAGGTGCCAGGATAGTGTGGCCCAGAAAAGTCTCTCTGAGACGGGACACAAAGCTGGGTCATCCATCCAGAGGTAGAAGCAGCCTTGGGGTGTGGCAGGGAAGTGTCCAGCAGAGACCGAGGAGCCAGAAAGTGCAAAGGTGCTGGCTGAGGTGGGATACGTCTGGCAACTTCAGTGAACTGCTAGCAAGCCTCTGTGCCTACAGCAGAGTGTACCTGGGACAAAGTGACAGGAAACGAAGTTGCCCGGTGTCTGTATTTGCAAGATCCTAGAGTCCAAAATCCATATTTGAATTTTACTGTAGGTAGTGAGAAGCCAGTTGGAAATTTTTAGTAGGGAAGTGTCATAATCTGATGTCGGTTTTCAAAAACCAGACTGGCTACATGATGGAAAATAAAGAGTAGAGGATAGAAGAATGGAAGGATGAGGACCGGTGAGGCAGCATTTTACTCACCATGACGCAATTCCCTTTCCTGCTTCATGAGGATCATTCTAGAAGTGCATTCCCACCATCTCTTTTACAGCTGTTACAATGGCTCGTATCCTTTTCTCTGTTAGAAAAGATCAATTATCCTAACTTCCATTTTTACTTTTCAAAACGTTCGTCACTCAGAAAATTCCAATTTAAAAGCCAAATCTCCTCTGAGGACCCAAATAAAAAACACACGACTTCTGTAATTCTACGGCACTTGTTTTGAATCATTTGTATGGCACTTTTCAAAAACCTTTCATGGGAATTCTTTGATTTGGCAAATTAACTTCCTTTCAATGCCGGCATCTTTACGTTTCTCCCTTAGGTACAAAGAGAATGCTACGAAATTATCAAGAATTCACCACGATCAGCCTATAAAGCCCCTGGACCGAGCAGTCTTCTGGATCGAGTATGTCATGCGCCACAAAGGAGCCAAGCACCTGCGGCCGGCCTCCCATGACCTCACCTGGTTCCAGTACCACTCCTTGGATGTGACTGGGTTCCTGCTGGCCTGTGTGGCAACTGCTATGTTTGTCACCACACAATGTTGTCTGTTTTGTTGTCGGAAGGTCGCAAAAACAGGGAAGAAGATCAAAAAGGAGTAGTCGTATCTGAGGCCTCCAGCTGGTCTGCCTCCTAGGTGGGACTCCTCCAGTTTATGCCAGCAAGGAGTTATGATGTCAAGGTCCCTTCCCCTGTGAAGAAACGACTCCTCACAACTTAGCTTCTGAGATCAACTCTGCTCTCAAGGGATTTATTGCCTGTTTAAGAGTTAGAAATATGTCATGCCAACAGAAAAACTGGCAAAATTAAATTAAATTAAAATAAAACTCTACAGGAATTTACCGAAACTTATTATTCTAAATGAAAAGTCATCCCTCTCCAAAAATTACTGAGCTTACCTGTGTTTCCAACATTGGGCATGGATATAAGAACATTAAGTAGGCTATTCACAGTATCACTGTTACTGTGCAAATACTCCGAATATTTTAACTTCATTTTGGTGCAAAATTTGTCGTTTCGTCCTTTGCTAGAGAAACTACAGGTACTTAAAGTTGTATAAAATGACTTACCCATCCATTTTGTTTTGGGTGACCACTAATTCTCCTTGGCTTTTATTGTGTACCCAGCCTGAGCATCACTCCCTACCCTAGGACATGGCAAGTTGATGGCCTT
>NW_026574961.1:0-770 GCF_905146905.1 Nyctereutes procyonoides | reverse complement strand
GACACTAACAATAAGACTGAAGAAAAAGAAATTACAGAGTCAATCCCATTTACAATTGCACCCAAAAGCATAAGATACCAAGGAATAAACCTAACCAAAGAGGTAAAGGATCTATAACCTAAAATTAGAGAACACTTTGAAAGAAATTGAGAAGGCACAAAGAGGTGGAAAAATATTCTGTGCTCATGGGTTGGAAGAATTATTATTGTGAAAAAGTTGAGGCTACCAGGGCCATATACACATTTCATGCAATCTCTACGAAAATACCACAGACTTTCTTCAGAGAGTTGGAACAAACCATCTTAGGATTTCTGTGGAAACGGAAAAGACACTGATTAGCCAAGGAACTACTAAAACTTGACAAACTTGATATGGTCATTCATAGGGGGAATACAAAAACTAGTGAAAGGGAAAAAAGGGAAGAGAGAAAATGAGGAAAATACCAGTGAGGGTGAGAAAACAGGAGACACACCAAACTCTGGGAACTGAACAAGGGGTAGTGGAAGGGGAGGTGGGCGGGCGGTTGGGGCGACCGGGTGATGGGCACTGATGGGGGCACTTGGCGGGATGAGCACTCGGTGTTATGCTATATGCTGGCAAATTGAACTCCAATGAAAAACTGTAAAAACAGAAAACATTTTGCTACTATTTAACACGGACAAGTATGTCCAAATGTTAGCTTCACAACCCCTCCCCTTAAATCTGAACAAATTAGAGTTCTCAATGCGATTTCAATATTTTGGTCACAAACTAACGACTGACCTTTTAAA
>NW_026574960.1:0-62378 GCF_905146905.1 Nyctereutes procyonoides | reverse complement strand
ACTATCTTAACAAACACTAATAATTCTTTGGCTAACAGTTCGGTGACCCAAGTTGTATTTTAACAAATTTATTTATTTATTTAAATGTTTTATTTATTTTAGAGAGAGAGACAGAGACAGAGACAGAGAGAACGCACACATATAGACAGGGGAAGGGGCAGAGGGAGAGTCAGAGAGAATCTGAAGCATGTTCTATGCTGAAAGAGGAGCCCAACGCAGATGGATCATACCTGAGCCAAAATCAAGAGTCTGACCCTTAACAGACTGAGTCACCCAGACATCCCTATGTTTTAACAAATTTATTGGTATATATAGTACATTAGTCTTGTTACAGCCAAGATATATACGTTAATCACTCCACCTCTATAATTAGGCCTATTACTCGAATCTAGTCAGTTAAGTTTGTGTCAGAATGAAAGCTTTCAATCTAAAAACCTCCCAATTTAAACTGCCACACCAAGCTTTCCTTAACTGAGTGTGGATCTTGTTAGAAGACCAACTTTTGTCATGAAAATTAATGATCAGACACGTAATTCAATTTGCTTTAAACCGCTTAACACTGTAGAGTAGAGAGACACTGGTCTAGAATCAGACTGATACTGGTTTAACTTCTGGCTTTGTAGCTAGGAAACCACGAACTTTGGCTCATCTATCTCTTCAGCTCCTAAATTTGGATGCCCTCACTTTTAAGACGGAAATAACAAAATTTACCCTCTGGTCCTTAAAACAACAGCTGCTGACACAAAGTGTATCTAAGTCAGTGATAGGTTTTATCATAATCACCTGTAATAGTAGAAAGTAAAGAGCGAATCTTAGGACAAGTCATTGTATCATAAGCATAATCAAAGGGAAAATAAAAATATAAAATTCAAGATGCAGAAATACTCTTTATTATATGTTAACCTGAGAAAGAACCTTATCTGACTAATCAGATACTAGGTGCTAGGTAACCTTCTAATACTGTATAACTTGTATTTATAGAGACATCATATTCAGTTTTCAAATATACTCAGACTTTGCCCGTCATCAAACTACTTTTCCATTCATTTTAGGGAATTTTAATTCTTTCAATTAATTTTCATTCATTAAGGCTTTACTCTTATGGTTTTTAATATTATTTTCTCATATCATTTGCACAGGCTATCCCGATTCTTCTCTTCCTTTTCTAAACACCTTCCTCTTTTTCATGTCAGAATGTCTTTTAAATTAGGATATGCACTGGAACAGGCAAGCAAGGTCATTTCAGTTCATTCAAAATTTGGTGTGCAATTTGCAGGCCGTATGTATGTGTGTCTAGCATGTACTCCTGATAGAGCAAATACACGGGATGTGTTTAACCAAAAAATAAATGGGCAAATAAATGGAATTGGTACATGGGCCTATCCTTTAAAATACAATGTTTAAAAACTACTCATCTCATCAGGTGCCCTCCCATTCAGTTTTCCCTCCCTTCCCTTAAGATCCTCTGCTCTGATTCTATATTCCACATGTGAGTGAAACCTTACGATAAATGTCTTTCTCTGATTGACTTATTCGCTCAGACAGATACCTTCCAGTTCCATTCATGTCGATGGAAATGGTAAGTATTCATCCTTTTTGATGGCTGAATAATAGTCCTGTGTGTGTGTGAATCACATCTTCTTTATCCATTCATCTGTTGATAGATGTCCTGGATGTTATACGCAACTGATGAATTATTGAACACTATATCTGAAACTAATGGTGTACTCTATGTTGGCTAGTTGAATATAAATAAAAAAAATCCTTATCATAATTACACTCAGTATATAAATGTATGCTTATTTTATTTTATTTATTTTTATTTATTATTTTTCTAGTGTATGTTTATTTTATTTTATTTTATTTTATATGGAAATACATGGAGTGCAAGATTGTGGGCCCTCAGCATCTTTCCCTACTGCACCATCTTCCCTAGAGACACTCTTATAAATATATAAATAAATATGTAAACCTGAATATTTAGTTTTAGGAATGTAATAGTTAAAAACCAGATTATATTCTAAAAAAATTGTGTATGTTGCTGTATTTGTTCAATACTTAATGCTTTTCTTGTATCATTACAAAGAAATCTATGTCATTTTTATCTTTTTATTGAGAACATAATCTCACATATTATGTAATTAACTTATTAATTCATCCTCCACTGATAAACATTTAGATCATTTCCATTTTTACTACAACAAATAATGAATATACACACACATTCACATATGTTAAATTATGCCCATGTGAAAATAAATACAGAGTTTACATTGCTGAAACTATAATTCTTATACCCAAGGGTATGATGCATTGTAAATTGGATACACACTGCCACATGGTTTTCAAAATTTTCAACAAAAAATATTTATTTGTTTCGTGTAAGAACTTATGAAAACTTTAACAAAAAAACTCAGATTCAATAAAGTTCTACCTGTTACTTATTTTTCCCCAGAAAATCGGCAAAAGAGTTTCATAATTATATTTGAAGAGGTGAGCAGTGTTTTCCATATCCAAAATAACCTAAATTTGAATAGTTTACTAGCCCTATGGATAGTAATTACTAAAAGTCACAATGTATTTATATTTACTGGAGTCGACTATTGAAGGTATTGGTCGTTTAAGATCAAGTGTTTGGATTTAAAAGTATTTTAAACTAGTAGCTTTCTGACAAACACTGTATAATTAATCATGATGGCAAAATTTGAGAATTAATCTATTTTGGTATCGTATATCAAGGTGCTAAATGCTGAAGAATACAAAATTGAAAATTTGAGATGAGCTTTTACATTCAATGTCTATGCTCACTGAACTTGTCTTGAGCAGTATAGAAAGAATCATGTGAGTCAAGGAAAACATGCTAGCCTTTATGTGAGAGTTAACACCAGCTATTTATTTTTTTGGACAACCTATCTCAATTTTGAGAAGTCTAAATATATTAAGTGTTTTCTTCAGAATTTAGGCAATATTGATAAATTATACAATTGACAAGAAATGAGTCACCTTGTGTTTGGGTGTTAAGACTAAATCTAATTGGCTTTAAATTAAACTAATCAAATCCATTGTTTATTTAGCTTAGAAAAACAGTTCCACTGAAAAACAGCTGACTGATATTCAGGAATTTTATCTTTAGTTGTAATACTCAATTAAGTAACTGTCAGTCAGAAAACAAACTACTGTATGCTAATATGAAAACATTACTTCTTACCTTGTTTAAATATAAAATTTACATTCAGTCGGCAAGAATGTTATTATGCGAAATATCAATAAAATAAGCATATTTGAAACAGACTGAACATTCACATTCAAATTCAAGATTCTCAGTGTTCTGATTTATTTAGATAATAGCCAACCAGCTGCCTAAGAAAATGTGGGTTAATAGTGGCATAGATGAGAGATACCTAATTTTAACCTTTGCTGCAATATAATGCATTTGACATTTTGAAAAAATATTTAAAAAAAAAACATTGCAGAAACCATCTGATTGGTAGTGAATTGCCAATTCTTTCTCTCTTTTTTTTTTTTCTGGCAACCATGAGACCCAGATGCTAAGCACTGGAAGATATTTCTTCCAATTGCAGCATCTGGCGTGCTGGCAGACTCCATAAGCAATTTTGTTTTACAGCTTTAAAGCAGCTTCTGGGTCTATTACATGGTTGATCTGATGGGCTGTCTGGGCTGCCTTGTCCTCCTGGATGCCATATGCCAACAGCTAGAGATGCGGTGAACTGTCTGCCCATTAGGACTGCTATAAAGAGCACACCTGAAAAAAATCAGCTAAAAGAGAGTGCTCTACTTCTGTTCACCCATTACAATACCAATGATGAGTGACCTGGCTAAAAGAGTGCTAAATCTTGCCAAAAATGTTCAGTGCACTCTGAGGACCAGAGAAGACTAGAAAATGGTAAATGATAAAATATTCAGCAAATTATTGTATCATTTGATAAGGAAACAAGTATTTGCAATTTTCTTCCATGCAAGAGAAGGGACATAAAATGAAGAGTAGAACTGTGAGGGTGAGAAACAGAAATTTGATTACTGCTATTCTACGGCAAATGGCTCATGAGAGAATACATTCCCTGTTAGGCCTGTATCTAAATTACTCATATTTTCAGGGCCTACTACAGTATTTCAACGTAGTATAAATGGAGTAAATGGTTTTAAATAAGCAAAAGCAAACAACAGAACACCATTGCAAGTATGCAATACATTTTATAATCTTTGAGCCCTTTGCATGATTAACTTATCCTTTAGATACCAGGTTTTATGTATCTTTTCCAGAGAATACTTTCCTTATCTGCCAACTAGACTGGGCCATCCTTCTGTACACCCCAATACATGTTATCGTATCATTAAACACCACTTACATTTATATACTTATATCATCATAGAATATTGCATCCCAGTCCTTTAATTGAAAACATACATTATTTTGTTTTCATTGAAAACATGTCAGTAAACCCTAATGTCTTAATTTGCCTACTTCAGATGATTTCAGGGTCTGCAAACCAAATATATTAATTGATAAATAATGCAAATGATGGAGGAGAGGAAGTGCAAAACTTTGGTAAATCAAGTATATGGATTAAGTGGATGTTAACTCGAGAGTTTCTCCTCTATTTGAGGTACTTCTCATGGCTTTTTCTTTTGTTAGTCTCATATCTTTTACCCACTTTTCTGTCTCCCCTCTTTACTTTTAAAAGCTCATGTGATTAGAATAGGCCCTCTCAGATAAACCAGGACAATTTCACTGTTTTATTAAGTTAGCTGATTAGCAATCTTAATTCTATCTATAAACTTCATTCCATTTTTCCTTATAACAAAACCTATTCACATGTTTGAGGATTAGGATATGACATCTTGGGGCTCCTGAGTGGCTCAGTAGTTAAGTGCATTGCCTTTGGGTCAAGATGTGACCCTGGAGTACTGGGTTTGAATCCCACATCCATGCATGGAGCCTGTTTCTCCTGCCTATGTTTCTGCCACTCTCTTTCTGTGTCTCTCATGAGTAAATAAATAAATAAATAAATAAATAAATAAATAAATAAAATCTTTAAAAATAAAGGATATGACATCTTATTCTGTCTCCCATACTGCCAAAAACCAGAATTAAAGAGTCAGATATAATATCCTCTTGATAAATTTTCCCAGTTGACCTCCAAGAGTAAGACACGGAACCAAGAAAAGGTTCACTAAAGAGTAACAAAGTCATGTTAAAATAAATTAGAAATGCATTAGTCATGTACCTTTTCTTTTTATTTTTTTTATTTTTTTATTTTTTTTATTTTTTTACCTTCACTTTTTATAAGAAGAAATATAATCCACAAGACTTATTATATATATATATATAAAATTATAAATAATATAAAAATATATATATAAAACAAATACATAATTGTTATAAAAACTGAAATAAAATTTAATGGGCAATGGCTATAGTTTCAGTCAAATAAAACAAATCACATAAAAATGTACTATACTAGACATGTCTTTAGGGCTTTGCTCAGATTGAGCCAAGAGAAAACACTTGGAAGTTGATAAATTAGTTTTAGGGAAACTTAGCCTTCCAAGATTCATGCTTTAACCTTATATTTAAGGAGAATAATTCCCTCTTGCCAGCTCCCACCAAATGAATTAATGGTAAATTGCTTTTATATGTCTTTATTACTATACCACGCAATAAAACAAAAAACATAATTGTATCAAATTAGCCCAGTTATTAGAGATATGGTTTGTCAACCCAGGAAACTCAGTAACTAAAAATCTTACTGACAATATATACTTTTAAACCTGAAACACTCAATTATATTCTACTCTCTACACTATAAATATTCACTAGATAAATGACTCAGGGATTTGATGGTTAATTTGGCTGAGTACGTCTGGCTTCTATGGCCATTTGTTTGTCTTCCTTAGAGAGATGTCTATTCAGGTCCCTTAACTACTTTTTAATGAGGTGGTGGTGGTGGTAGTTGTTCTTCTTCCTCTTCTTTTTCTTCTTCTGATTATTATTACTACTTGCTGTTGAGTTGTATGAGTTTTTCACATACTTTGTGTATTATTCTCTTATGGGATATATGGCTTATAAGTATTTTCTCCCATTCTGTAGTTTATCTTTTCACTCTGTTGTTTCCTTTGCTATTCGTCTGAGGTAGTTCCACTTACTTAGTTTTGCTATTGTTGCCTGTGTTGTAGTGTCAATTTCAAAAAAATCAATGTCAAGGAACTCTTATTCTGTTTTCTTTTCCTGTATTTATATATAAAACTTTTTTGATATAAGGTGCTATATTTAAATATTTAACATATTTTGAGCTGATTTTTTGTGTATGACCTAAGATATGGGTTTAATTTCATTCTTTTGCATGTGGAAATCCAGTTTGCCCAGGACCATTTATTGAAGACACTATTCCCTGTCTATTTTCTCAGCACCATTTCGGAAGATCAGTTGACTATATATGTGCATGTTTAACTCTGGGCTCTCTACTCTGTTCCATTTGTTTGAGTAAATAAAAAATATATATATTTTAAAGATTTGTTTATTTATTTTAGAGGGAGAGACAGAGCACAAGTAGGAGGGGCAGAGGGAGAAGGAGAAAGTACATCAAGTAAACTCGATGCTGAGCAGTATCAAGACTCTGATCACAACCTGAGCTGAAACCAAGAGTCAGATGCTGAACTACGCCACCCAGACCCCCTGAGCAAACAATATTTTTTTAAAAAATTAACCAGCACCTTCCTATTGCCAAATAGAAACCATGAATATGACTATTAATTTTGTTCTTAAGAAAATGGTAAAAGATCATTTCTTTGGCCTTGTCTCTTCAACATCTTTTGTTGTTGGAGTGCTTCTATACTTTGTTATAATCAGAGTCAAATTTTATACAGCTACCAATGAATTAGAAGTAAAAAAATAAGTCTTTGGAATTCCAGGGTTTATCAAAGCTTAGTTTACTTAGCAATCTTTACTCTTGAGGTAAAAAACAAATAAGCAAATTTTAAAAACTCACAAAACAGAAAGGAAGCAGTACAACCATCTTATTCCTTTCCTCACACTAAAAGTTACTGTACTTAAAAAAGCTATTATACCAAGTACTGTACTATGTTATTGCACTAACGTACATATAAAAAGAAAACCTATGGATAATTTCCATTTGTTTGTGTAATTAAATAAAATGGCAGCTCTTAGTTCAAGAAAGACTTTAAGAAAAGTTGTTACAGAAGTTTCCATTTAAAACGTTTGGAGTTTTAAAATATGAAGATATTCTTTGGAGCCAATTTTTATGGAAAATTGCTAAGATACATAGAAAAAGCACGTCTTTGTGGATCATGAGTAGAGTTCACAATCTTGTATTACAACCCTCATGCTGTGCTTTGCCTATGATTGGTAGCCCAAAGGCATCATTTTGAGTGGAATCATATTGCTTAGGAGTAGTAACTCATGCTGTTCTACTACAAAGCAATCAGGAACACAGGGATCAATTGGACAGAAAAGAAGAAAAAGGAAAGGGGCAGTTGAAATGCCATTATTTTGACATTAAAGATATTAAGAGGGAAGATATTGAGAGTGGCCTGAACAGAAGTTATATTGACTTTCATAAAATATTTAAAAATATATACTCATGGCCTAATATATTTAAACTATAAAAAATTTCAAAGCGTATATTTAGACAGGTAGAGTATAGCATAAATCATGATGTGAATAAGATATATGAGTATCACCATTATTATTCTGATTGAAATTAGCTAACACTGATAAACAGACTCTGCAAAGCTAAGTCATAAAAGCCCCCAAGGATGGCTCTACCATTTTCTTAAGGCTTTCCTCAGTAAAATTAAATATGATCCATATGTTTATGATTATTTTATGTCTACGCCCCAAAGATAGCAGGCTGACAATATGATTTTATTATTTGATGCTTCTCAACTCTCTTAATGTCCTTAATATAAACCTGAGAAATAATGTCAAGAAATCTTCATCTTGATGAAGACAAACAATATCCAATTTCCAGAGATTAAGACCTTGCTTAAAATTAAATAGTTTTGATTAAATAAACTCGGTTCACAAAGCTTGAAGAATAGTGTCACATAGAGAATAATTCGAGACGAATCTGGAGACCAAGAGAGCCAACTTCAAATCTTGATTCTGGCATTTGTAAACTCTGTGGCTTTGTATAAGGTCTTGAATAAGTCCCTGTGCAATATTTTTTCTCGAAGTCTCTTCCTGTTTTAATAATTTCTACATTTGCACCCACTTATGAACATCTCTAATCTGAGTTTCATGTGCATTAATTCTGCATTGAAAGCCAACTGACAATTCATTTTTTTATCAGAGTGGATAGAACGTATGGACAAGGGCAATGTTGTCAATAAAGATTCAATAGACCAAAGAAGTCAGTTCATCTATCCATGTCTTTGCCACGTCATGTACTTTATTAATTATTACATTTACACTGAGGCATATTTTATCAGTCGGCCTTTCCTAATGTAAAATTGCTCCTTAAAAGTTATCAAATAATATATGTTGTTTTGGGGTTTGTGTCTTTGTTTTAATGCTGTCTTGATCCAGTTTTGAGCCCCAGTTTGAGACTAGAATTTGGTTGGCTTCCCTTCTTGAACAGTTATATCAACATCCAACCTGGCTCTTACACTCTTGAGCTACTAGCATAAGCCACAATCACCCTGGGGCCAGGTGAATTAGGTCCAAACAACTAGGGTCAGTCCCTCTGCCCCAGAGACCAAGATAAAGTATAAAAGTTCGCCAATTCACAGGAATCCAGAGAAACCTAGCTACCCTCATCCCCTTTGCCATACATAAGCTGGCGCCTAAGGTTTCAGCTTCCTGTTAACCTGTCCCAGATACAACCCCTTGTTTGGCCTTGCCTGGCAGTCTTCTCTCATTTGAAGTTCTAAGTAAGAGTGTTGCCTTGGATACATGAGTCTCGTGCACTGTGCTGTGTTCCACCATCAAAAGAACCTTTTAATCTTATAAGACAATTGATACTTTGAGAGCAAGATGGCATGAGCTTGGCCACTAACTCCTGGAAAGCCTCATGAAGGACTGGTCTTGTCTTATTAATTGGTTTTAAGCTACCACCACATGAACTGAGCTAAAATGCTGTTGCTCGCCAACAGGCTTGCCACTTGGCCTGTAGGTAGGAGCCAAGACTTTCCTTATCCAAACACCTTGGGTATGGGGATACTCAAACTTCATAGTGTTAATTAGCTAAGTTTCTTGGGCTATAAACTAGCCCAGATGAAACCTACCTTAGGGGGATGGGAGTGATAGGCCACTTGAGTCACATCTTCTCAAGTTTGGCATTCAGGAGTGTTTCAGATCAAGGCTGTGTTTAGCAGAGGCCTATTCTGGGGACCTATCACTCCTTTGGTGTGGTGTTTCTTTATAGTTCTTTAGGGCAGAACTCTAGTGTGTCTGTGTGTTTGGGTTGGAGCAAAGCATTGGTTAGGCTGCCCAACAGTAGAGAAATGGCGCTCTGTTCATCTTATTGGTGTTGCTGAGGTAGCAGGACTGGCCTACCTGTCTTCTTTGCCGCTACATATATTGCTATTTTCATCAGAAAACTTTATGAACCCTGACTAAAGGCACGATGAGTTCCAGCCTTCAAGTCCAGGAGCCCAGGGCTTAATCAAAAGCAGGACTCTGGAACAAAAGAAGAATATCTTCTCCCTGAATGCCACCCCACCCAAGAACTGCTAGAATTATCCAGTTGTCTAAATAATGCAAGCCTTCTAGCCACTGGGCCTGGGCCTCAGTGAATGCAACTATCTATTAACAAGCAAAGGGAATGAAGCTTGGGATGAGAGGGCTAACTACGCTATGCCAAGGGGAGGCTGTTTTAGCTAAATGTGAATCCCAATCTTGGGGAGTTGGACAGAGAAGCCTCGGAAGGAGAGACAGATGTGTATAACTCCTCCTCCTTGTTACCTCCTCCTTTTACTTATACTGAGTTATCACGGATAAGAAAACAAACAAAACAAAACAAAACAAAACAAAAACCTCTTCAGATTGCTAGAAGCTCAAAAGAAAAACAAAAGAAATGGAAGAAAAAATTATTCCTGATAGCAGAACATTTAAGAATAAACAAAAAAGATTCTCTCTCTCTCTCTCCCTGTATAGATACACACGTGTGTTATCTGTCTCTCTCACACACACAACATCCATAACGTGACCCAGTTGAAAATCTAAAGTATGCCAGAAGAATTTACATAACAAAAAAAGTTAAAAAGCATAAAAGGGCCATGATTGACCTTTTTTTTTTTCTGATTGACTTTTGTGCCTCTACAAAATAGGTTGTAAACTTCACATCTGCTACAATGCACCAACTGACAAAGCTGTGTGTGTGGACTGGAATACTGGGGCTCAAATTAGTTTATACCCAAGGAACCCACTAAATTTAACATAGAATCCACTATAATCTTAGGAAAATAAATATGTAAAAAATAGAGAAAAAATAAATATGTATCACTTTAATTGTAACGTGGCTTAAATTTCCCCTTCATAGTACCAATTGCTCTAAAATGTCTCACAGCAACCTTGCACCAGTGGTACCCCACTTCTCAGGCCTTCATTATCAGACTGGGAGTTATGCCACTGACTCTCCTTATTTCTCAGGCCTTTGGATTAGGACTGAATTATACCACAGGCTTTCCTCATTCTCTAGTTTGCAGATGGCACAATGTGGGACTTTTCAATCTCCATAATCGGGTAAGTCAAATTTCCCTAATAAATCCCTTCCTCTCTATATATCCTACTGTTCTATTTCTCTGGAGAACCCTGAGTAATGCAGTGGCCATAGATGTTCCGACGTAATGCGTAATGAAGTAAAATTAGGTCTTTAGCACTGAGAAATCGGCTTGATTAAATGAGACCCCCCCCCATAGACTTCCAGTTAAGATGGTAAGCATGTCCTAATGTAACTAAAAACAGGGATTTCAAGAATTAAAATTTATTATATAAGACCTAATTTGTTAAGGGGTGATATCTCCACTGCATCTTCCCTTAATAGCCTGATGTTACCTATTCTCAAACATGGGAAGAGTAAATGGAACCTCATGGTGAATTCTTGCAATCCTATTGATGTGGTCCAAAACTTGAAGGTCCCACTCAATATCCATGTTGCAAACTGAAATTTGCTCCCAATTGATGTTAAAGCCGTAACCACCAGTACCTCAGAATATGACTGTATTTGGAGGTAGAGTCTTTAAAGAGGTAAAATGAGGTCATATGGGTGGGACCTAATTTAATATGACCAGTGTCCTTATAAGAGGAGATTAGGATATAAATATGTACAGTAGAAAGAAATATGAAGGCAGATGGAGAAGATAACCATCTACAAGCCATGGAGAGAGGCCTCAGAATGAAACCAATCTTGCCAACACTTTATCTTGGCCTTCGATCCTTCAGAATCATGAGAAAATTAAGTTCTATCGTTTAAGCCACCTAGTCTGTGGTACTCTGTTACGGCAGCCCTAGCAAACTAATTCAACCCAGTATTTTTTATGAATATAGAATCCATTTATTATGGAAAATAGGTATTGAATACTCAAATCACAATTACGTGGATAGTTTTATAAGTTTTTTCCAGTTTATTGATGAAACACACTTTTTATAGTTAATATTTCAATATTGTTTTCTACTAATCATGGTCCACCTGGGAAAACACAGTATTATTGAAACTACCAACTCTATCTGATCAGCAACTAGCAGATATTTTGCTACCACAGATTTGGCCAGTATGGTCTACACCGTGATTATTTCAATAGTGTCTCAAGCACAGTTTGCTTTCATCTGTGTATTGATACAATACACCTTTACTGGGTCATCCATGGAGTCCCTGTACAGACCTGTAATCCTATAGATA
The DNA here is from genome assembly GCF_905146905.1 of Nyctereutes procyonoides. Lineage (NCBI taxonomy): Eukaryota > Metazoa > Chordata > Mammalia > Carnivora > Canidae > Nyctereutes > Nyctereutes procyonoides. The sequence continues at coordinate 50,499 of NW_026574960.1, read as the reverse complement.
AGATCCTAACACATCCATTTTTCCCAGGAACCTAGGTAAGATGGATAACATCCTCTTCCATGAGATTTCATTGAACACATTCACTAGGACATACCAACCCAACATATTTTGGTCCTTTTTCAGTTCTGGAAGCAACCTACTCTTTATTTACAAATTCTGCTTAATGTAGTCACTCCTCCTATTTACAAATCAGCCCAACTTCAGTGGAGCTCCTTCTGACAGAAGGTCCTAAAGTATGTCCAAATTAAAACCATTGGGCACTCCTATTAATGTCCCCAGAGGATTCTTCATTGTAGAGCTTTGGTAACCTCCTTGCTTGCCTCCTAGAAACTCTGAATCACCTGGGGTGTCCTAAATTGCCCATCGGCTTCTGATGTAAAACAAACTGCCCCCATCTTTTTATTTATGTGCTATATATAATAAGAGTGACAATTGTTTACCATACACTGGCATCTCTTGGAAATAAAAACTCTCATAGATCGAGAGCCTGTGACTCTCCTCACCTAGTTGCTCATTATGCCTTGGGTCATGAAAGCAACCCCAGTAGCTCACCACTGAATGATTGAGGCCTTCTAGATACAAGATAAAGCCAAACCTGAGCCCTCTCACATGCTCGACTGGCAGAAGGGAATGGTCTTCCCTGTTCTAGGTACCTTCCAGACACCATGACACTAGAGGAAGTCACCCTTACCCTCACCCCCTGACTACTTGGAAAGTCCCTTGGGATTGAGAGAATAGCACTGGAAGTTCACGGACCATTGTAGATGGCATTGCAGCTATTATAAGTCACAGAGGCTCAATGGGGTATTGTGGCTTTCCATCCCTTCACCAGGATGACTCTGATAAAAGGTGGGATCCAAAGGTTAAGACAATTGGGCAAACTTCAAGCAGTCATCTTAGTGTTGCCCTGGTCAGTATATGGTCTTATCTGTACAGTTTTACCAGCTTTTGAGTTACTGTCCAAGCATTGTTCCATTCATGGTGGTGAACTCTGGGATTCCCTTGCTTCACAGATATCCAAAATCTAAATTAAGGTCACATATGTTTCTGCATATATTAAGGCCACAATACGTACAAGTTCTGCATATAACAAGGACACCCCTTATCCCCTTTGGAGTTCTAGACATTACTAATAATCGTCAACATATACATTTTGCTTCTCAGAACATATAATGCTGGGTTCTTGAACAGGATATTCCATGAAATTTCCGTTTCTCTGATAGGTCCCAGGGAATTGGTTTAATGGAAAGGCTCTAACGGGCTCCTCACAGAACTATGAAAGTTATAAAATAACAAATGCATCATTAAATGGTTTTCTACCTAGTTCCAGGCCTGAATCATTCTTTATTCAAGTCTTCCTGGTCAATTCACACCTCACATTAATGTGAGCAAACACTTCCCATCACCTTTTCCTATATTTAAAGAGGAATATGTTTTGTCTCTATGTATATAAATATTTATCATATACGAGGATCTTTAATACTCTATTCTTTTACCTTTATGGGTTTTTGATCCTGCCTCCATCTCAGAAGGGCTGGAAGCCAGATGGAGGACACAACTTTTCTAGTATTAAGCATAGATCATCTGAGGGCTATCTGTTGCAGGTAGGCCAGGCACCTGTGCATCTACCAAGAGTTTAGCTAAGCTATACTCTTCGTATTGCTGCCTTGGCATCCATTTTGTTTGGCCAAGTAGACTGCCGTGACCTTAACTGACTGTAGCCCTCTCATCCAAGTGCATGTCCCAGATAGCAGCCCACAGAGTCACAAGCAAATACAAGTTCCTGATATGACTTACTCAGTAGCCCTTGTGATTACCAGTCTCACTTGTGGCCCAGCGCCTATATCTAATGTGCTCCTTAAATAAGATTCCTGTGTGATTTTCCCAAATCCTGCTCTTTGGTTTTAATGGACTAATCAAGCCTTAGTCTCACAACCCCAAGGCACTCCACTCATGGACCCTAATAAAGCCATGTGCCTGCCTTGATCTCCCCATATGCCCTTGGACACAAGCTTTTTTTTTTTTTTTTAGATCTGTGCGTAATAAACTTCTCTATTTACCTCTTCTTATTGTCTGCTGTTAAACAGTGGGTCACCACCTGGCCCCCTGTGCTCCACTTACTACGTATTAATTCAACAAATTCATAACATTATGTTGTATGAAATCTATTTAAGTCTAAATTTCCACTACTCGAGAAATATTTCTTTAATAATCAGGTTTTAAAATTAATGCTTACAGGCCATTCTCACAAAGTAGACCACTAAGAAGAGAGATTAAAAACATCAAAAGAAAACAAAACAAAACCCCACTTGGTAAATGAAAATAAAACTTGGAGATAATATTGGAATCAACACCATATCTCATAATAAAGAACCCAAATAACCCCTTCTTGGTAACAATATATGATAGAGAAAAATTAGCATAAACAGCAAAAACCTGTCACATCAGCTGCACACCATTCTGTTGACTGTTGGTCTTGTTATTTTTGGTCTGGGTACTTTCGTTGATATGTGACCCAGAGGCCTAGACCCTCTAAAAAGCTGATGTTTCAACCAAACACATGAAATGCAGAAGCCCCATGCCATTAAAATTAGTTGATGTAGGCCCTCAAAAACCGCCCTGGCTTGCCTGCTACCTAAATCAAACCAACCATTGAAACAGAGGGCTTGTTGTCATTGACTAAACTGGAAGGCAAGCTCGTAGGCTAATGCTAAAGGTCCAACTTCAGCCACAGATATTTTAATTGGCAAACAACCAACACTCGATTAACAATATGCACCCAAATCAGGCCATATGATTAAAGTTTATTTTCAGCAGAATCCCTCTCATCATCAACTGGGCAAAACAGTGGACTGTTGTGATCTATTCGATTTGGCTACCCTCAATTAAGGCTTTAACTGCATCAAGTTCCAGTGCTTTGCTCAAATTATAGCAGTGTCATGGGGGCCGGCATCGTCTTTGCTAGTTGTGGCCTTAAAAAGTCCCCTGATTTAACAGATATTTGCAAGTCAAGTTCCCAGGCCCATGGTTGCTTTCCAATTCCACAATTGGCTCAGCCCTCTGATAATTCCATGGAGACACAAAAACATGACCAACATCAAACCAAGTCCAAATCCACCAGAGAAGGATACTCTAATCCTACATCTCAGATGACACCACCCTGGCCCCAGAGTTCATGTTTTCATCACCTAGGAGATAACATCTTCAGAGGTCATTGCCCCCACCCAAGACCTCCCTATTAGAGGTGACCTTTCCTCTGCACCAGAGACACCTTCAGCTCAGACACCGAGATCACTGACCTTGCAATGTCTACAGATTGTGCCTGTAAGACATTGACAAGCTAGACTTGGCACATGTATCGCTTTTCTTCCTTTGATATTAGAGATTCTAGTACAACTCATGAACTCACTCTTTATTTTGTTCCTGATCTTCTTATACTTTTTGTTCTCTGTCAAAATGTATACCTCTAAACTCCTGTGTCTAATAGGAAATCCGATAGCAGTTAGTAGAATCTGTGTCACACAATCAATTAAGGAGATTATTGCTTTCCCCAGGGTGACCTGTTTCACATCAGTCACCCCTTAACCCCCAGGAAGAAGACTTCCATTCCTCAGTATCTTGTCTTACTCCCAACCCCAGCTTTTCACCATGACCTTAAGCTCCACATATAGGCCATGCCCACCAAAATCACTCTTTCCCCTTGGTTATAAACAAATACCACAAATTCACCTTACTAAACTATCAGTTCGTACTCCCCAACAACATAACTGTTGGGCTTGCCATTCCGACTCAAGGAATACACCAAAATATTACTGTAATAAAAATATTAACTTGTACTTTTAACACATTTTACAACTTGCAAAGATATTATTGAAAGCTTTAAAATTCCTGATCTGTTTTCTTGGCTGATGTCATCTAATGGGAAACTTAGTTATGGGCTGGCCTCTAAGGACTTCTTATACTTCCACTTGTCTTGCTCCATCTACTCTCATAAAAAAATTAAAAAAATATTTAAAAATGGGTTTTTTAATGTTCTTTGGAGCAACCTATGATGTCATACTCTAAATTTCTCCTCTAGTATTTGGGCCACTCAAATGCACCAAATAATCAAGCTCAAAACGAATGTCAGGACATCAAGGGGTTAACTGTACTATAATTTTTGTTGTTATTTTATATTTTTGCAGTACTGCCTTGATCCTGTTTTGAGGCACTGGACTGAGGCTGTTCAGTAACCCTTCTTGAGCAGCTGAATGTGTCTACATTTAACCACTCCTCTTATGTGCCTCGCATACACCAGAGACACTATATAACAGCCCCCACCGTCCAGGAGTAACATATAAGACACTTAGGGACATTCTCCATTCCCTAAAGCATGTCCTTGTCTCACAGTCTTCTCTAGTTTGGATCTGTAAGAATGATAAATTTTGTCTTTCATCTAATGAATATCATTGTATTGTGTCATGCCATCAAAAAAGTGATGTTTTTAATTCCATAAAATATGTATACAACAGACACCCTTGGTACTAGACTAAATGTGGAATTAAGTAGGACTAATATACTCAGGAAACTTAAAAGAAAAAAAAACCCTGCCTATTCTCTTGGTAAAATAACCAATGTACTGTTTTGGAGAACCCCAAACATAAAACACCTTCAGTATGTCTCACTCCAGGCACGATTTCTATTTCTACAAACTAAGATGTCTTGAATTTAAAAGATTTACCTTTGATTTTCAAACTGCGCACAACACCCTTCCAATCTTTCACTCAATGTCTCATTCTGATGTAACTGTCTGCAATGAGAAATTGTGGTAAATTTCTTATTCCTGAGTCTCCATAATCAGTTAAAGATATCTACAAAAGTTATATGGAAAATTGACTAAAAACTGTAAGAGTAAATGGTTTGAGTTTTATAGCACTTCCAAATTATGCTGGTGGCTTCTGTTTGGTAATATAATAATGACAATAGTCTAGAAAAGAGTAATTACCTTATGAATTATATTTTTTTGAGAGAGCGAGAGACTGAGATCAGGGGAAAGGGACAGAGGGAGAAAGAGAATCTCAAACAGACTACATGCTGGGCACAGAGCCAGACATGGACCTCGATCCATGACACTGAAACCTTGCTGAAATCAAGAGTCCGAGGCTTAACTGACTGAGCCACCCAGGAGCCCTGTATTTTTTTTTTTTTGAGATTTATTTGAGAGAGAGAGAGAGAGGTGGGAGGGTAAGAGGGAGAGACAGTCTTAAAGAGACATGTTACTGAGCTCAAAACTCAACTTGGGGCTCAAAATCATGACTCTGTGATCACAACCCTGAGATTACAAACTGAAACCAAGAGTCTGATGCTTACTTAATTGACTATGCCGTCCTGGTTCCCTTCTCATAGACTGTAAGTATTAAATAAACAATGGATGTAAAGTATTTAGTGAGGATCATGTAGCATGGACTTAATAATTTATTGTTATTAATAAGTAGCAATAATATTTTAATTAATAACATATTAAGGGATATCGAGACAAAGTATTTAAAAAAAATAAAAACAACCTCAGCTTGACGTAGAATAGGTGCTTGACGAATTTTCAGTGACCAAATGAGATATGTGATAAATTTGAACAAAATATGAACCAGGAGGATTATTTAAGTCATTCCCACCTTTTCTTCCAAAAGCTGGAACCTCTTACAAAGTATAGCATTCTAGAGTCTTAGGATGCCTGCCATGTTGTTAAAAGAATTCCAAACATTTCCAGTAACAGACCTGTCAAGAATTGTTCCTATAAAAAAAACAAAAACAAAAAAATAAAACAAAAACAAATAAATGAAAAAAAAAACACAAAAATTAAACAAAAAATTGTTCTGTGCTCTCGAGAACTCCCCAAATTCTCAGATATGCACAAGTCATTTTACCCAATGTACTCTGTATATTAAGTTCACTTAAACCCAAATCTAGCCTTCTCTTTGCTTAGGTAGAAAATTTATTTCTGTTTTGAAACACTTTTCAAGTGTTTATGCTACTAGAAGGGCATGTTACCATTGGATTTAACTGAATAATTTAAATTTCCCTTCAATTTTAGCAGTTCATTCCATTTCTTAAACTATATTTCTAAACCATGCATATTTCCTTGTATTTTTATATGATTCACACACATCATTAAGAAATGATTATTTTTGCTATATATCAAAATCAGAACATCTGAGAAAATGTATTCATAGAAACTGAAGTCCTGTAGAACCAGTTATTACTATTCCATGAATAAATACATTCATGAGGATATGATTTGAAAGCACAATTCTTAAAAAAATAGACAAATACACTGATGTTTATTTATTTTAGTTTCCACGGAAGAGTTATTCTGATACACACTAGGATAAATGATCTGTGTAAAAATGCTAAAATGGTATCTTTCCAATTATGTAGAAGGTTTTTTTTCTGTCAAATCAATAGGCTCTGTCAAGCAAATATGGTGAAATATGAAATAAAAGATAATTAGGATATATAAAATTCACCTATCCACAATTTCAAAATATCACTGTAAGATATTAGGAGAACTTTAAAGATTATCTATTTTCAAGTATAAAATATATTATCTAATTCATATATAAGTAACTTTGCAAAATTATACCTGATATCTAAATTACTTTTACCTTGGATATATGAATGTAAAAATATATTGCAGCTTTTTACTCTATTTTCTATCCAATTTTCTTAATTTTATTGCTTATGATTTCAACTCTACTCGAGGTAAAGTACATTTATGTAAATTCCACATAATGTACATGTACATAATGTAGATATTATCTTATTGAATTTCATACTTACACATTTTATTAGTCAGGGTTCTCAAGAGAAACATAAATGAGAGGATGTATATATACATAGAAAGAGATTTACTTTAAGGAGTTGTCTCATGTGATCATGGGTGGCTTGGTGAGTTCAAAATCTGATAGGGGAGGCTGGGAGACTAAAGATGCCCAACTGACTAAACCACTGAGGTGCCTCCTCGTTCCTTCACCTTTTATAGCTCTTTTTCATTTGATCTTGGGCACTAAAATAACCTATACACTTTTTTTTCTATATATGTTTAACCTCATTTTCATGGTTATGTACTTCATGTTTCCATTTGTTTCTTATTTAAAATTTCTCTATCTGCAATGAGTTTTCCCATAAGATTATTCACTATGTCTACTTTTCTTTAGTTTCTTGAGCATATTTGCAGCAATTGTTTTGAAGTCTTTGTTTATTCTAACTTCTAGGTAATCTCAGGATTGGTTTTTATGGATTGTCTTCTCCCATGTCAAAGGGTAATACTTCTCCATTTTTTCACGTAACAAGCAGATTTTGATTGCATGCTGGACATTGTTAATGATACATTGCAGAGACTTTAGCTTCCACTATCTTTCTCTGAAAAGTGTTGACTTTGTCTCTGGTAGGTATTTGAGTTACTGGTAGATTTCCTGTAATCTGTTCTTCTTGATGATGATGATGATGATGACGACGACGATGACGACTTTTAGGGAAAGCATAGTTTTTACTTAGGTTCAACAATATTGTAATTACTCTAGGGCATGTGTTTTATTTTAAAGATATGATCTCAATTGAATGTCCCATTGTTCAGAAGGTCTCTCTAGTCTAGGTGGAGTAAAATTCCAGTGTCTTTCAACCTTATTATACTTTAGGAATCTTGATTCATTTTTAAAAAGCTTTTATTTATTTATTTTATGATAAATGGCTGAGCAGGGAGCCAGATATAGGGCTCAACCCCAAGACCCCAGGTTCATGGCCTGAGCCAGAGGCAGACACTTAACCGACTGAGCCACCCAGGTACCCCTTAATTCATTTTGTGTTCCAGTAGCAGCTATTTTCTTCTCAGCCTTGCAGAGTTTCACCTTGTAAATGTACATCCCAGAAATCAACCAGGACTTAGGGCTGAGCCCTTCAAAAATATCTACCTAACCCAATTTCCCCTAGCAACTTCTTTCTCTTCAGTATCTTGCCCATAAATTCCAGCCATTTTGTATCCCAGAAAACCTCTCTATGCCTCCTAATTCCATATTCTGTTAGGCTTCACTTCCCTGTGCCATAGTCAGGAAAGTTGAACTCTGGGCTCATCTGTCATGTTTCTCTTCTATAGAGGATAAAAGTCTTATGTTGCTTTTTGCCCAATGCTTAAAATGAATTGCAACATGTATTTTGTCTACTTTTCAGTATTTTGTTAAATTGTGAAAGATCATGTCTAGTACTTGTTACTCTGGACTGGTTACAGGAATGGACCGTCACTCTGTTTTTAATTTAAACAAAATTTTTTTCTAATCAAACATTTTACCCGTTCTTCATAAAAACTATCAAAGCCGATAAGGCAGGTCTCCTTTCCTATTTTCTCTCCATTCTTCAAATTACAAAAGATAGATCATTGGGGTTGTTTTAGTAATAATATTTCAATATTCTTAGAGTTCTTAAATTCTTTTAAAGTTCTCAGGTTAGAATCCATGACTCATCATATACTCCTTTTCTTTATTACACTATAGTGTTTTCTACTTCTGCAACACCGTATTATCTACAAATCATAATGGTTACAAATTACATCAGAAATGACTTTAAACACCCAGTTGCTTAAATTTTTACTTTATTATATTCTTCTAAAGTTTTAGATAATGCAGGCTTCCTTAAAATATCAATTTTCTTGTTATCATTTGCTTCAGAACTTCATTTCTGTGTCTCTGACAGAAACAAAAATGGGCCATTCAAGTTAAGTAGATATTCCTATCTCTTTTTTACACAATTCTTACAGAGAAATTAAACAAAAAAATTAAACCTTTTACTCCAATGTTATCATAAATGTATTCGGAAATCATCAAAAATACTGACTTTCGTAATGTTTATGTATGAAAACTGGGACCATAACCTTGTCCTTTGCTTATTTTTAATTATTCAGTAAGTCATTCTCTGTCCTCCTTATCTTCATGAATTGCCTTTTCTCTAATTTTACCCTGTTAGGGCTCAGCAAACTAAGATACCATAAATGCTAACTGTTACATATATATTTTTATTTAATAATATAACAACAACCTCCTCCATTCAAGTCCCCCCACCCCCCACATATTAAGGAAAACTGTTAAATTCCATCACAATAAAAAAAATTGTCCTTGTTTAAAGAAAAATACACTCAATACAAGTGGTCTGCAAATTGTATCCCAAAAAACTGTAGGAGGTAATTGCAATTTCCCTACAAGTAAACAAATTTTTCTCTCACACCCTAGTTTCCGGGGATTTACTGTCAGTGGGTTTCACAGCATTGAGCTAGAAATACATAATGAAAGAGAGGAAATAAAGAACAATTTACCTTATACTGATCAAGAAATAGAACCATATTTTTCTGCACCACTGCTATTTCTCAGCAGGTTACATATGTACGGGCTCATATACATTCCAGATCCCACAGGCTCTTGAAACTTAAAGACCTCAGTGTCCTTGGCCTGCTTATGACTTACAAGAGACATAAATATGGTTTGGGGATTAGGAGTAGAGGCACTGCATGTTGCAAATTTTAAATTGTCAATTAAACAGCATCATTGAATCCTGAGTAGAACTGCCAAGGGCATGTTTGTCTAAAAAGGATGGACTAACACAGACAGTCCCTACTGACATTTAAGACACATATCTGTGATTCAGGACACTTGAGGATCCGTATCTAACCAATGCGATCACATTTCAAGTGCTGGAAGCAATTTTTGCCTTAGGAAACTGAAAAACCCTCAATCAAACAAAGAAAAACTCTCAAGATATACTTAACTTTGTAAACTATTTGTCAGCAGCATTTGTATTCACTACTCGTACATGCGATATTAAGCAGGTACAAAAATACAGGTCCCTTGGATATGGTTGTAATGAATATAAAAATAAAAGACTTAGTACCATTTCTGCACTCTGTAGCCTTTGTTGTTTGGTGGATACAGTTTATTTGCTTTTATGAGAGTGGAGATTAATAAACAGAAAAGTGTAAACACTTGAGCTGACAAAAATTTAGAGTGTTTTATGTTTCGATTTATTATTCTAATTAATTGTAGTTCCTTTCATAAAAAGGTAAAATAAATATTAAAAACACTTAAAAAATCAAAATATAATTCTCTGAGCCCTTAAAAAAGACTATAATCTACCTCCCTCTTTTTTAAGGAATTTCTTATAACATCCTTTCCATGAACTGAAGGAAATTGAGAATGTTTATTTTAAACAATGTTAATTAGATTTTCACATTTATTTGTATAATTCAGTTACATCATAATTATATATTTATATATATACACACACATATATAGATACAAATACACACATATCATGATGCTATGAATTATTTCCACTCTACAGTAAAAGGTACCCTAGCATATGACTTAGCTGTTTTTAAGAAAATTATGAAAATGCAATATTTAATGGAAAGTGTCATCGATATATTTTTTAAAAAATTGTACACGAGCCATGTAAAGAATGTTAATTTCTTTATTATTCAGAATCTGTTATACTCATGTTGTTCTAGAAAAAGGAAATTTCTAGATAAAGCTTTGCAGCTTAGATATTTCTAGAATATTATTAAGCTTAGCCAATTTATAATATTGGTATTAGTGGCAAAACAAGTATAATCTTTCAGGATGTAAAATAAAGTCAGAAAACTAATCAAAAGAAGCAGATGAGCTATTTTTGATAGAACATTATTGTATTAGACTGCATCTTTTGTTGCCACCCCTCAGTCATATTCTGTTACTCACACACTGTGTAGACCCTTCTCCTTGACCGTGAGCTGTTCCTACGATATGATGTTACCAAGAGAATACAGCACCACTGGCAGTCTTCCAGTTCAAGGCCAAATAGTTGAGAAAGTGTAGCCATTTCTGATTTTAAGGGTTTGAAAGTCAGCTACCGTAAGAAGTTCAATTACCCTGAGACCACCAGATTGTGAGGAAGCCCAAGCTGCTCCGCAGGAGCACACAAACCAAGGAGAACTGAAGCCCTTTTGCTGTCCACATCAACTGAGCTTTCGGCCAATAATCGGAATCAACTATCAGCCCTGAGAGTGAGGACATTTCATATCTCCCAATCATGCCAGCAGAAATGAAGGAGTAAAGCAATAGAACTGACTGGTCAACCCAAAGAATTGTGTTAAATAATACATTGTTATCATTTTAAGCTGTTAAATTTGGGGTCGAGATAACTTTAACAAGTGTCAAGAGGATAAACCAGGTATGATCATCACATTAAAGATTTTGCCTCAATTGATTTTAGTTGAAGCATTTAAGTACCACACAGAGAAACTTTATTTTAATGATGTCCCTACTATTGATGTGTCTGAAACATCGGGGGAGAAGGGAACCTGACTGAATAATTAGAAACATTGAGAAGGTTACCAAACCTTTCTCTGATGGCTTGTGGCCTGGGTTAAGTTAACAAAATACTTTCACACTTAATATATGAAGGATAAAAAGAAATATACAGTAAAATGTAATTTAGTGACAGCTGAAATAGTAAAATCAATTTATTGTACTCAAAATATTAAAAAAATTGGTTATAGAATCTTATTAGATACTTTTCATTCTAAAAATATATTTTAAGTCAGAATCCACAATCTTGGCTTTAAACATGTAATTGTTAGTTTTACATAATTGCTATTTTTAAGTTCAAAATAGTAACTTCACTCATCTCTTAGTCATACACCCACATTCTTATACAATTGCCATAGTCTCCTACCTACCCCTCTTCCCACCACCATTCATTTTTGTACCAGATTAGACATCATGCAGATAATAATCTGTCATTTTGTTTGCTCAGGGACCTATGGTAGCATCCACTTTGTTACATATTAACATGTAAATTCCTCTTTAAATGGCGATATGGATGCTTGGGTTATATGTGTGTAGGGGTGTATCTGTATGTATTTTTATCCTTGTTGCCCTCCAAATAGTCCTTTCATTCTAGGACACTGGGGCTTCTCCCTGTTTCCTGAACATATGCACCACATTTTTATTCCTTTGCTTACCTCTCACTTGTTACATGAAATTTTCCTCACTAAGGCTGCTGTCAAAAAATTTGTGATGTACAGTGATCTTCGAATTCCTTCTGCTCAAGGACCCTTAATAAATCAGAATGTTGACCTTTCCTTCCAGTGGGCCCCTCACTTCCCATTTTAAAATTTTAGGAAGAACTTGGGCAAAAGCCATGTTGACATTATCATTATTCGTAAACCAGAGAGCAACAACCTAAACGTTCATAAAGTTGTATAACAGATGAAATAACGCAAAACGAAGGGGCCTTAGAGAATTTGTAGTCAAGTAGCTCTCTGGTATCTCTAGTATTAAGCAAAAAAGCATGACTTGTCTAGTCGCTTTGATGTTTACCTATGAGATGTAATTAATGTTTTCATTCAAACACTTTTCACATGATTTAGCACAGCCTGATGCACAATTTTAAATCCATTCATACATGTCACAATTATTGTAACCTGATTTGCCCAATCCGAGTCAAAATATAACTGTAACGACACTTAGAGTATGTTTCCCTGTTCCTGAGTCCTTAGTGTCTCCATTTCCCACGTTCCTGATCTGATCACAGAGAGGGAACTTTATACTCTGCAGATCACTGAAATCTAGAAAATGACAAGAAAATACGTTTATAAAAAAAAAGGAAATACGTTTATAATATAAAGGTGATGCAGAGATGGAGAAAAATGAAATATCTTAGATAGGCTTTGAAAAATAAACTGATAAAAAAAATAAAAATAAATAAAATAAAATAAAATAAAATAAAATAAAATAAAAATAAAGAAAAATAAACTGTGCCCTTCACTTCCACCTTCCTTATTCTTTCCTGCCCGTGAAACAAAATCCTCCGTGGGGCTTGCTGTGAGATTGAGCCCTGGATCCTGACGTCCTGCTTTAGCCAGGCCAGCCACTGCCCAGGCACGAGTTACAGATTCCCACTGCACCTTCAAACCGCATGACAAATAAAGAATTGCCCTGTCAGGATTCCACCTTAGCTTACCCAAATTGACAAAAAATTTCTGAATGACACTGTTCCAGGGCTCCTGCACTGACAGGAGGCAGTCAAGCCTGACAGCCCTCTCCCTCTTGCCTGTTATCTTGAAATCAATTGCACAGCCTGATGCACAGAATAATGGCTGTGGACTATTCTGCAGGACTTGGCCCATCTGGTCACTGAGGAAGACAGCATTGCCGGCTTCCTATCGACCTGGGAGGAGCATGCTGCTACACAGAGGTGACCTCCATCTCTCCACCTGGCCCTGCTATTGAGGAAATCAGTTTCACAAGTGTGCTCATTCAGAAATAAAAACAACTTTGCACCAAGGCATATCCATCTTTGTCTTTAATTAAGAGCTCTGGCCTCTTGGAGATTAAGCAGCAAAGTGTGAGCAAAGGGAAAGGCATGGATTCTCGGCAGTAGGCACCATATTCTGCGTAAGACCCTTAGTGAAATTCTTGAAATATGTAAGACATTTCAGCAGAGGAAAAAAATTAATTTGGCCATCTTGCGAAATCCCATATATTTCACCATCGAAGAAAATTCTTACATTGGTGATAACATATTTTTTATTAGCAAAATTGACCAATGTTGCTGCAAAGATTAGTATTTCTCAAGTTGGTTCTCTCAGGTAAAAGATCGATTTATACTTAATTGTTCGAAGTTGATTACATAGCCTGCTTGTTTTACTTTTAAAAAGAATTGTGGTATTGGTGAATTCTAGTAAATGGACCCTGTATCTATGCGGACTGCAAAGTGCTCCTGACTTCTTTATTGGAAAGAAAAAAGAAAGCAAGAAGAAAAAAAGAATAAACAAAGGCTGATTTATATATTTAAGTCAGTGAGATTTATGGATGCTTGTATTTCCATGGTTTTATTTTCATAGTTTGTTTTTAGTATTCTTTTAAACCCACAATTAGCTGGCTTTTAGGAAATTGCTTCATGACTCTACCTGGTGAACTGCTGTTATGGAACTAAACATACACATTACAAAAGTCTGCTCTTTGGGTCTCCTGCCCCATTCTCGTCCTCCTGAAGCACATTCATTCAGCTTCCCAAAGTGATCTTTTAAGAACATAAGTCAGATTATGCCCCTTCTCTGCTCAGAAACTTTCCGTTATCAGTGAATAATCAAATTCTCACTCAACGAGGCTATTGGCTCTGTCCCTACCCACCTCTCTAACCTTGTCATCCCACCATCTCTACTCCTGCTCACCCTACTCTAAATGGAGTACTACTCCTGACTCAGGCCTACACCTTTCATCTAATGGTGAAGTCGGTTGTTAAAATTCATTTTGTCACAGATGTCGGTTAAAGTACTCAACATAATCTCACAGATTACAGACCTCGTGAGGCCAAGAAATTTGTTTGTCCTGCTTACCACTGTATTTTTAGTACCTAATAATAAAGTATATGTTCAAGCAATGCAAAATTAATCATTCACTTAACCTCACATAAGCTCTTTGAGGATAAGATACTAAAAGTGACTGTTTTGTTCATCACTACCTTGGCTAGTGCTTGAATACACAATTCATTTAAATATTTGCTGAATAAATTGACCTAAAGGAAAAAAAAATCTATTCAATAAGTGCAATGTGACGCTGGTACAGAATTTAGGATGGTCACAGAAGTTTCAATTATATGGTTGCTTTAGATAGATATTAGAGTAATGTTAATAAATCTACACAGATGAGAGGCATTGTTAATTGATAAAAGAACATGACTTAGAGCACAGTGTTTTAAATTACTTATATCATGGTCCAGATTGTGATTCTGTATTTTATATCTAGTTGTGAGTTTGGGCATAATACTTGTTAATTCATTGCCTTCCTCTTCCACAAACAGTAGTGTGTACCACGTCCTCATACATTAATGTGGCAACACTGGTAAAGTTTTTGTGCAAATGCTGGTATATTGTAGGTGGTTAAAAAATTCATCAATATATGATTAGCTTAAGTAGTATATGATATACTTCTATGGCCAAATGATTGTAGTTGTATACTTCAGTGATTTATAAGTATTTTTGAAGCCTGCTTGCCTCCTCTGTTTGCAGCTACAAAACATAATATCTTCTTCTGGGTAGAGTGGAATATGGAGGGGTCCACAGTAAGCAACAGAAATGGTATTTATACTGCTTAGTGGGATTCCTATTCCATCCTGATCACTGGGGTTCTTATCGCATACTAGACAGTACACATATATAAGAAAAATCAAAATTTCTTTTTAGGGGAAAAAAAGTATTATTTTTCTGGTTGGCATGAACTTCAGAATGAAGCCCTAAACTACAATCTTTAATAAACTTAACTCAATTTGACAGTGAAAGTCTTAAGAAAATAGCCTACTGTGTGAGGCTAATTAACTTCTGATCAAAAAATACAATGAGCAGAAATCTTGGCCAAAAAAGGTCAACAGAATACAAGAAATACAAGTTCCAGATTTGTGGTTAGACTTGAAATTGCAGAACATGCTCAGACTATTTATAGAATCACTATCTATTGTTTCAAGAGAGTAAGTCATGCCACAAAAGTCCACCTTGACAAAAGAAACTTCCATTAATCAGGATTTCTGAACTATTAAATTAGTTTATATCACACGGATTCCATATTTTTTCACGTTGTAATGAAGATTAGGTGTTTCGTGTTCAAATAGTCTAACACAAGACATCTCAAAATACCCCATCAATTAAAATAATAAATGACCAGGATTGAAATTGGAAAATCAAACTCCATTGTGATTTATGAATTAGAAAGGAAAAACAAAAGACCTTTGCTATTGGAAACCAAATAGAATAGTTCTGAGAGCTTACCTACCAAGAGATTTTTTTTAATTAGTATCATTATTGCATATGTAAGTAAACTATGTATGTAGAATTCATTGTTCATTTGTTTTGCCCAATTTCCTCTTTGTTCTGGAAACTGGCTACCTTCCCACCAATGGTTAACAAAAAGAATAGCTATTTTATTTTTTTAAAAGATATTTATTTATTTATTCATTCATGAGAGAGAGAGAGAGAGAGAGAGAGAGAGAGAGGCAGGCAGAGAGAGAAGCAGGGCCCATGCGGGGAGCCTGATGTGGGACTCGGTCCCAGATCCTGGGACCACACTCTGAGCCAAAGGCAGATGCTCAACTGCTGAGCCACACAGGTGTCCCAAGAATAGCTATTTTAAATACTTTGCTCCACCAGTGGTAGCTGATTGGTTCAAAAATTTGTGGCTGATCTAAGTTGAACTGATAAAAGGACCATCAGAGAATTTTGTGGGGTGTTTTGTTTTGTTTTTTGGGGGAATTTTGAAACTGGAAGTAAGAAACAGAATTAGACGTTCTGGGGATAAACTGTAAAGTCATAAAGCCTCAGCATTGTCAGCAATCATGTATGGGATAACAGAAACTGAAGAGCCTGAGAAGAAAATACAAAGCCTATACACAGGGGGAGACAGAGTCTGAATGGCTTTGGAATGTCTGTCTCCCCTCATTCTTGGTTCTTGTAAACCATCCTACATCTTAATGTTTCCATTGTTACTTAAACTAGTTTAAGTTGAGAGTGGTACATAACAGCTAGTTAACCTCCCAATAGCTCTTGTCCTTTCCCTCCGTGGTAGTAGAACAGGTATGTAGAACTCTCACTGGACAAAAGGATAGACTTTCCAAGTTTCTGAAGCTGGACAGGACTGTCTTACTCCTTCTTTCTCCCTTTACATGGATACAACATGGACATGATGGGTGAGGCTCCAAATGGTCATCTAGGTACACAACGTAGAAGCTGTGCATTGATCTTATGGTACAAAATGTTGAAGGAAGCTAGCTCTCTGGAACTTTGGAGCCACCATTCGGACTCTGAAGTGCTTATGTTTCTGTGAATGATAAAAACTTCCTTTCTTATTGGGCAATCATTATTTTGTATTTTCCCGATCTCACAGTCTTAATCCCAAACAATAATACATTGGCTTTCTGTCACTTGGAAACAAAAGAGTTATAGTGAATATATCATCCCATTCATTTATAATCACAAATTTCTTTCTCTTTCCACTTATAAATAGATGCGATAGAAATGACTAATATTTTGGCCATCTGTTAGTTAATATTTGCCATTTTACTTAAGCCAAAGTTCATTACTTCATTCCAAATTGACCCATCTTAAAACTGATGGCTTCTGACAGTAGTGATGCATTGTTGTCTGTCAGCTATAAACTGAATTTGGATGCACTGAGTGGAGCATCTTTATTCCCTGCACAGCGATTCCTGCTAGTTTTAACTGGGGCTACCCATGTTAACACTGGAAACTTGAGTCCCAGTAGAATGGAAGATAGTCCTTGAAAAACTCTTTCATATGATATGAGATGACTGTTTTAGCAGAAGATTTGTACATTAAATGAAGTGACAAATTAAATAAGATGATATTATATTTACATAAAGAAAGCAAAGTGAAAAGAATATTTTTTTTCTTTTTCCTTTATAGTATTTTCACCCTGTATGTTCAAATTACTTAAATAACATTTTCTTTAAGGAGAAAACCTTTGCTAGAGGCCTATACGGTAAGTCTCTAGCTCCTAGCAATTTGGCTATCAGCATGTCATTTTATCTAATTAGATGTGTGTTGGTTGTTATTACTCCTTCCAAATTGATTTGCACCATCCTGTCTATGTGATAACACAGTTGGAAGACATTTTTTACACCTTTTTCCAAGAATGAAAACTCCAATCAATCAGAACATTTTCATAAATCAGGAATGTATAGACAAAAGGTCATGAGCTTTACATAAGATGATACTGACTGAAAATTTTTGTTCCTCTGGAATTACTATTAGAGCAGATGGGTAAAAGAAAACCAAGGGCACTGATTATCTGCATTCTGTAGAAAGCTACTTGTAACTGGAGCTGTATATTCTCATTTGAGCCTAAGAGGCAAGAGCACTGGCCCTATCATAATCACAAAAAATAAGCAACCCCCTTCTACTCACAATAGTTGGCTAAAGTACTGAAAGCCGAAGGATGAAGAGAAGAAAGTGAAAAGATTTTTATCCAGCCCATTGGTAGGCACAATATTCTCTACAAATAAAAAAATACTTTCTTCTAAATGAGAAAAGTAGAAGGGTACTTTATTGGAAGCCAGAAAAGGATTGCTCTCTGAGAATCATTTCTAGAGGTTAAATGTTGGCCTAAATAGAATATTTGTTCTGCCTCTGGGTCTAGCTGGGTGGGTATTGGTTGGAGTGGGGAAAAAACTAGATAAACCTGAAAAAAGAAGGTATATCAGAGAGAGAGACAGACTAAATGAGAGAAGAGCTCCTAAATTGATATACTTCACAATTTGTTATGGAAAGGATGCTATCCCACTGGTTAACTAGGCACTTCATAGAATATTATGGATCATTTCACTGGCACCTCTAATGAAAGGCTGCCTGCCAGGTAATGGGATTTTATAAAAAGTAAGATGCTAAGGAGCATACTGTTGGTGGAAGACAGTTCGTAGTAGAATTTCTGAATGGAAAAGAGGTCAAACAAGGCAATTGAAAGAACACACTAATTTACCCCACCAGCCAGAACAGAGGGGGTGTACATGTGGTAAGTAGCTAATTTCAAAGATACGCACTCCCCCTCTCACACCTTTCCTCTCCAATCTCAATAAACCATATCTCTTGCTTCTCATGCCCTGGTTCCTTTCCTCATCGAAATCCTCGGTAACCAACAGAATGTAGCAGAAGTGACTCTGAATAACCTGAGTGTAAGTCCTACCTTGGTCTCTTGGAATTACTCTGGGGATGTCAGAGCCACATAGGAAGATGAACCACGATAGGTCAGCTATGCTGTGAGAATGACTGAGTTAGACATCTCGGAGAGGACATATAGCAAGACAGAGACTCCTTGCCACAGCGGTTCCAGTTATTTCAGGAGAAGTGTCAGATAAATGAATAAAGAAGTCGTCTTGAACTTCCCAGCACCAGTAGATGTCACATGGAGAAGAAAAGGTACTCAGCGAACACTGGAGCCAAGTTTCCAGATACATGGCACTGATTGAGTCATCTTAGCAATTACTAGTCATTTGAGCTCGTTCATTTTAGGCCAGAACACCAACAAATTAAATAAGATCCATCCTCGTGTAGTCTGTTCAAATTCTTAGTCAAAAGGAATGGTAGGCAAAATAATACTAAAATTATTGTTTTAGGACACTGAGTTTTACTTTATTTTTTAGTTTAGTTTTTTTTTCCTTTCTTTTTTTTCCTCAGCAGTATATAAGAGAAATATGTGACAACAAAATAGTGATAGCTTACGAAAGAGAAACAATGCACAAAGATTGCATGCAGCCATGATGGATATTATTTTTTTTTCTTTTACCCTTAAACTTTCAATACTGGAAGAATCAGGAATATGATACCCAATGCTAAACCTTATTACAAATAGTTTATAATAATTTAATTTGCTAGTTTCATCATGAAATGAGTTTCTATTTTTTTGCAAAAAAAATGTTGAGAAAACTACATGTTCAACATGGAAGAATTTCTTAAAATTTATTTTAAAGATTTATTTATTTATTTGAGAGTGAGAGCATGCAGGGGGAGGTACAAAAGGAAAGGGAGAGAGAGAGACTCTCCAACAGAGTCTCTGCTGAGTGCACAGCCTGACACAGGGCTCAGTCCCAGGACACCGGGATCATGACCTGAGCCAAAACCATGAGTCAGCCCTTAGCAGACTGAGCCACCCAGGTGCCCTAACATGGAAGAATTTTGTTAAGATTCTGAAAATGAGGGATGCCTGGGTGGCTCAGCGGCTGAGCATATGTCTTCAGCTCAGATTGTGATCCTGGGGTCCTGGGATTGAGTCCCATGTCGGGCTCCCTGCATGGAGCCTTCTTCTCCCTCTGCCTGTGTCTCTGCCTCTCTCTCTCTCTCTCTCTCTCTCTCTCTGTCTCTCATGAATAAATAAAATCATAAAACATATCTTGAAAATGATTAGTAAAATAAGTTACCATTATAGTTGTTAGATTTTCAAAACTAGTTTATAGGTCATAGTTTGCTTTATTAGTATTATCAAAAAAAACTTCAAGGGACACTATGGCATCCTATAATGTACCACTAATGCTATTAAAAAATATATTACACAAAGGTGACATTATTAACTCAGTACCAATATCTCAGTATATAGGCAAAAGGTATGATACAAATGATGTTCAATAATATAAAAAATATTTTTCTAATATTTAAATTTCCAACCGTATATAACTTTCCCTAAATTATTAGTATTTTATTTTATTTATTTTATTTTTTTAATTATTAGTATTTTAAAGATATGTTTACCAATTTGAGGTGGGTGGGGAGAGAGGGAATTTTTTTTTAATTTTTAAAAATATTTTATTTATTTATTCATGACAGACACAGAAAGAGAGAGAGAGAGGCAGAGACACAGGCAGAGGGAGAAGCAGGCTCCAAGCAGGGAGCCCGACATGGGACTCGATCCCAGGACCCTGGGATCATGCCCTAAGCTGAAGGTGGACACTTAACCACTGAGCTACCCAGGCATCCCAAAAGAGAGAATCTTAAGCAGACTCTGAGTATAGAGCTGATGTGGAACTTTTTCTCATGACTCTGAGATCATAACCTGAGCTACAACCAAGAGTCACATACTTAACTGACTGCCCCATCTGTGCGCCTCAAAATTATTAGGATTTTTATTCACCTTCTTATAAAACTTTTCAATATTATTTGTGCTAAAGAACTGCTGATATGTATTTGTAGGAGAAATGTCATAGGAGTATGTCATACATGGCAGAATATTGCCATCCTCCTAACAACTGCCAGTGGTGCCCAACAATCACGTGATAGCTGATAAAAACTGCCCATGTTTCTCTAATGCTTTTTAAGTGTGACCACCCTTCAAGAACGGCTGAGCCAGAGCCTATTTGGGGAGGGGCATGTTGATACTGGAGGCAAATTCCCATCCACTGAATACCACACTTTTTTTTTTTTCATATCAAGATTCTGCAATGGGAAAAGGAGGGGAAAATAGATTATGGTCCTAGTATGCAGGTCCCTTGAGCCAAGGGTCAAGTTTAGGGATTAGATGAGCTATAATTAACATTGAGTTTAGTTTTAAATCATTTTTTATTATAACTGAACATAGAGTCTTTGCAAAAACAAAAGTACACAAAGCACAGTTGAAAGCAATGATTGGGACAACTGTTTCCTTTTTATTGCTCACTATATTGAAACTGCTCAAAATTGCTTATATCTGTATAAGCTTAATCATCAAAATAATTATTTGGCCAGCTATTAGATGGGTATAGCACTGGATTCATTAGACTATTTTAGGCTCTTCATCTTGCGTTATAACAAGTTTCTGTATTTTAATCATGTGCAGAGAAAACTACTATGTTTATTAATTATATCAGGAGCTATATGTAATTTACCTACATTATCTTACAACAATGAACTCCATCAAGTAGCCTTTGTTATCCCAACATTACAGGTCGAAAAACTGATACCCAGAGAGCAATAGTAACAAACTCAAGATTACATAACTAATAAATGATTAAGTCTGACATTCAAATTATTGTGTACTTGTTTAGAATGTGTCAAGATGTTTCTCATGTTCAATTCCAAAATTTAAAGGTATTTTGGTGTCTTTGAGAGAAATTATTCACATAACTAAAAATGACATGACAAATTATTTCCTTTCCTGGTACTTTTCCATATCTAATTTCAAAAACATAATAAACAATACTTCCTGAAATTTTGGTTTGGGGGCCAAAGTTTAAATTTATTATTTGAAGCCATACTGAAATCTCAGGTTAAATTAGTATCCTATAAAAATAAAAACACTTTACATAGAAGTAGCTGTAACTAAGAAAAAATAACACTTAACTAATAGGATAGAGACAACCATGTTTCCATCAAGGTGAAATGAAAATTCAGACACAACAATTCACCTTAATTGTCCCAGACAAAATAATTCACCCTAATTGTCCCATCTGCTCCATATGAAATGGCTTCTGAAAAGACTATACTCTTCCTACAGGTGAAGGTGAAAAATATACAAAAAAATAAGCTATTTTTTACATGCAAAACTGTTTACACGGTATATATTATTTAATCAGTATAAATACATATATGTGAGAAGTTGTGGCCATGGACATAAAGAGTAAAATGAAATTTAATTTTAATGCTTATCATGGTATTACATGGCTTTCCATTGAAAAGAAATATGTTCCAAAAAACTTAACCAATAGCTGTATATGGAAATCTATAAGGGACTTCATTTGAATAATTAGATTACATGAAAGATATACATAAATTATTGCTTTCATTTTTGAATAATAACATGTTGTCTCATTAGTGTTTTTTGAAATATCTTCTGTAGGAAGAAGGAATCCCTATTACAAAATTCAAATACTGCTTTAGTATCAATTTTTCTACATTAAGAGCAATATTGCTCTAATCCTTTTTCTCCTACCTAGGCACAGTAGACCATACTCTTCAGAATAAATTTTGAAGGTTTAAAGATGAAGCACTGGATAACTATAAATAATGAATATTCAAATAATTATCATTTCGAAGTTAAGGGATGGCACTAAGCCCATAGCCTAGTGAAGAACAAGGTGTTATTATGAATAATTTTCCCAAATAAACATCCTCTAAGTGTGTGACTCATTATCTTCTTTCTGGTCTTTTTCTACCTCATAATTTTATTCTTCCCACTCTGTTTCTCATTTACTTTACCACAACCCACATGTCTCCTTTATCTCCCATTCTAAAATTAAAGCGTATTTTGATATTGGAAACATTGTCGACTTAAGTTTAACCATTATTGTTTATTTTATACTCTATAGTTACAGGAGTGTTTCTTACTTAAGATGGCACTGACCAACAAACCCTAATGATTGTTTCTTGATGAACATTCTGGTAACAGAACATTTCTCCCAGTATTTATTTAGATGGTATAAATATTGAAAAAAATATATATCTATTTTACAAGACAAAAGGAAGCACAATATTTGGAAGTGTAGCAATCTCTACAGGAACACTGAGAAAGCAAACAATCCAATTACAAATTGGGTCAAAGACCTTAACAGATACTTCACCAAAGAAGATATATAGATAGCAAATAAGCATATGGAAAGATGCTCCACATCCTTCGTCATCAGGAAAATGCAAATTAAAATAACATCGAGGTATTACAATACACCTATTAGAATGTCAAAATTCCAGAACACTCACAAGACCAAATGCTGCCGAGGATATAGAGCAACAGGAACTCTCACTCATTTCTGGAGCAGAATATAAGATGGCACAGTCACCGTGGAGTATAATTTGTGGTTTCTGACAAAACTAAACCTTCTCTTTCCAGAAGATCTAGCAATTGTGCTTCCTGGTGTTTACCCAGAAGGACCGAACACTTACATCTGCATAACAACCTACCTACAGATGTTTATAGCAGCTTTACTCGTAATTGCCAAAATCTGGAAGCACCCAAGTTGTCCTTTATCACGTGCATGGATTCCAGACGATGGAGGATTATTCAGTGCTAAAGGGAATGAGCTGTCAACCTATGAAAAGACATGGAGGAAGCTTAACTGCAGATCACTAAGTGAGAGAAGCCAAGCCGAAAAGACTCCTTGCTGTATAAATCCAACTCTTTGGCATTCTAGGGAAGGCTAAAGTATGGAGATAATAAAAAGAGCAACGGTCGCTGGGGTTAGGGGATTGGGAATGCACAGACAGAGCACAGAGAATTTTTAAAGCAGTGAAAAATGCTCTATATGATACCATGGTGGATACACGTCTACGCATTTATCCAAATCTATAGAATGTGTGACACGAAGTATGAATCTTGATGTCAACTGGACATTCCATGACTATGACCATGATGTGTCCATGTACATATCATTTTGTTTTCTTGTTAGCTCTGTTCTTCCAGCTAAAAAAGATCATCCAATTAAGAATTAAAATGCAGGCACGTGCATGACTGTACATGTGTTCTCTTGTCCACTAGATTGCACGACACAGTAGAACCTCCTTTATCCTTTTCTCTTGCGTGTTCAGAAACTACAAAAATAGAACGATGATAAACACATAAATTACTCAAATGACTACATTTGATGGTTGATTTTTGAGTGAATTATCAAAACTTCAGACGTTCTTTCTTTAAAAGGACAGGGTCTTTAAAACTGTCTTGTTTATCTGTGTCTTTCATGGGACCTAGCACAGTGATGTTAGGAGTTAAGTAGTGAGAAATAATTCCTGAGAACATGGACAAATAAAGAAACTCAAACTCAGATAAAAATGGACTGATCACTAGCCATTAACTCGTGTATTTCCAGCTTCTATGTTAGCAAATGTCATCAAAATTAGAAGCAATGTAGTAATATGGAAAAGTCAATCGTTTCTATTACTCCCTTTTTATTTCCTTAATGGGAAATTTCAGCAAGTAGTCTAACTTGGAGGCACAAGTTTACAATTTTGTAAAGAGAAGGGAGTTGACTCCTGAAAGATTTACGTGTTTCTTTCTGACTTTAAAACTTCCAATTCTTAAGTCCAGTGACTATCCATGCTGTGTGTCCTGACTGTATATAATCACCCGATTAAAAAACACTTTACGTAATTAATGATTTTACTTAACAAAATAGGGATAGGTTAAAGAAAAGAGATGTAGCCTACCTTTTTACCCTTGAGAAACAAATAGAAGCACTGAAATGAACATTTTAAAGAAAAAAAAGGGATATTACAGTTAAATAGCTATCACAATTTGGATCTTAGAGCAAAAAGTGCCACAGGAAGTAGAAATTTATAAATTGTGGAAACTGCGTATCTTTGGCCTAGATTTTTTGAAAAGAGTGTAATGAAAATGTTTCACTGTCTTGACCTTTCGTTACTAAAATCTGGGTGTATTTCCTCCTTAGTCTCAGCAAATGGGACATAAATCACTCTCCTTGGCATTTTGCATGGTTGCAATGCAGGCAGCCAACTTTTACAGATGCCCTTCCTGGCTTCAAAAAAGAGGGGGAAATACATCGCAATACAAGCATCCATTCAAAAACTGGAAAGAACTCAAATACAAAAGCTAACCTTACACATAAAGGAGCTAGAGAAGAAGCAGCAAATCGACCCGACGCCCAGCAGAAGAAGAGAGTTAATTAAAATTCGAGCAGAACTCAACGAAATTGAGACCAGAAGAACTGTGGAACAGATCAATAGAACCAGGAGTTGGTTCTTTGAAAGAATTAATAAGATAGATAAACCATTAGCCAACCTTATTAAAAAGAAGAGAGAGAAGACTCAAATTAATAAAATCATGAATGAGAAAGGAGAGATCACTACCAACACCAAGGAAATACAAACGATTTTAAAAACATATTATGAACAGCTCTACGCCAATAAATTAGGCAATCTAGAAGAAATGGACGCATTCCTGGAAAGCCACAAACTACCAAAACTGGAGCAGGAAGAAATAGAAAACCTGAACAGGCCAATAACCAGGGAGGAAATTGAAGCAGTCATCAAAAACCTCCCAAGACACAAGAGTCCAGGGCCAGATGGCTTCCCAGGGGAATTCTATCAAACGTTTAAAGAAGAAATCATACCTATTCTACTAAAGCTGTTTGGAAAGATAGAAAGAGATGGAGTACTTCCAAACTCATTCTATGAGGCCAGCATCACCTTAATTCCAAAACCAGACAAAGACCCCACCAAAAAGGAGAATTACAGACCAATATCCCTGATGAACATGGATGCAAAAATTCTCAACAAGATACTAGCCAATAGGATCCAACAACACATTAAGAAAATTATTCACCATGACCAAGTAGGATTTATCCCCGGGATGCAAGGCTGGTTCAACACTCGTAAAACAATCAATGTGATTCATCATATCAGCAAGAGAAAAACCAAGAACCATATGATCCTCTCATTAGATGCAGAGAAAGCATTTGACAAAATACAGCATCCATTCCTGATCAAAACTCTTCAGAGTGTAGGGATAGAGGGAACTTTCCTCGATATCTTAAAAGCCATCTACGAAAAGCCCACAGCAAATATCATTCTCAATGGGGAAGCACTGGGAGCCTTTCCCCTAAGATCAGGAACCAGACAGGGATGTCCACTCTCACCACTGCTATTCAACATAGTATTGGAAGTCCTAGCCTCAGCAATCAGACAACAAAAAGACATTAAAGGCATTCAAATTGGCAAAGAAGAAGTCAAACTCTCCCTCTTCGCCGATGACATGATACTCTACATAGAAAACCCAAAAGCCTCCACCCCAAGATTGCTAGAACTCATACAGCAATTTGGTAGCGTGGCAGGATACAAAATCAATGCCCAGAAATCAATGGCATTCCTATACACTAACAATGAGACTGAAGAAAGAGAAATTAAGGAGTCAATCCCATTTACAATTGCACCCAAAAGCATAAGATACCTAGGAATAAACCTAACCAAAGAGGTAAAGGATCTATACCCTAAAAACTATAGAACACTTCTGAAAGAAATTGAGGAAGACACAAAGAGATGGAAAAATATTCCATGCTCATGGATTGGCAGAATTAATATTGTGAAAATGTCAATGCTACCCAGGGCAATTTACACGTTCAATGCAATCCCTATCAAAATACCATGGACTTTTTTCAGAGACTTAGAACAAATTATTTTAAGATTTGTGTGGAATCAGAAAAGACCCCGAATAGCCAGGGGAATTTTAAAAAAGAAAACCATAGCTGGGGGCATCACAATGCCAGATTTCAGGTTGTACTACAAAGCTGTGGTCATCAAGACAGTGTGGTACTGGCACAAAAACAGACACATAGACCAATGGAACAGAATAGAGAATCCAGAAATGGACCCTGAACTTTATGGTCAACTAATATTCGACAAAGGAGGAAAGACGATCCACTGGAAGAAAGACAGTCTCTTCAATAAATGGTGCTGGGAAAATTGGTCATCCACATGCAGAAGAATGAAACTAGACCACTCTCTTGCACCATACACAAAGATAAACTCAAAATGGATGAAAGATTTAAATGTGAGACAAGACTCCATCAAAATCCTAGAGGAGAACACAGGCAACACCCTTTTTGAACTTGGCCACAGTAACTTCTTGCAAGATACATCCACGAAAACAAAAGAAACAAAAGCAAAAATGAACTATTGGGACTTCATCAAGATAAGAAGCTTTTGCACAGCAAAGGATACAGTCAACAAAACTCAAAGACAACCTACAGAATGGGAGAAGATATTTGCAAATAACATATCAGATAAAGGGCTAGTTTCCAAAATCTATAAAGAACTTATTAAACTCAACACCAAAGAAACAAACAATCCAATCATGAAATGGGCAAAAGACATGAAGAGAAATCTCACAGAGGAAGACATAGACATGGCCAACATGCACATGAGAAAATGCTCTGCATCACTTGCCATCAGGGAAATACAAATCAAAACCACAATGAGATACCACCTCACACCAGTGAGAATGGGGAAAATTAACAAGGCAGGAAACAACAAATGTTGGAGAGGATGCGGAGAAAAGGGAACCCTCTTACACTGTTGGTGGGAATGTGAACTGGTGCAGCCACTCTGGAAAACTGTGTGGAGGTTCCTCAAAGAATTAAAAATAGACCTGCCCTACGACCCAGCAATTGCACTGTTAGGGATTTACCCCGAAGATTCAGATGCAATGAAACGCCGGGGCACCTGCACCCCGATGTTTCTAGCAGCCATGTCCACAATAGCCAAAATGTGGAAAGAGCCTCGGTGCCCATCGAAAGATGAATGGATAAAGAAGATGTGGTTTATGTATACAATGGAATATTACTCAGCCATTAGAAACAACAAATACCCACCATTTGCTTCAACGTGGATGGAACTGGAGGGTATTATGCTGAGTGAAGTAAGTCAATCGGAGAAGGACAAACAGTGTATGTTCTCACTCATTTGGGGAATATGAATAATAGTGAAGGGGAATATAAGGGAAGGGAGAAGAAATGTGTGGGAGATATCAGAAAGGGACACAGAACATAAAGACTTCTAACTCTGGGAAATGAACTAGGGGTGGTGGAAGGGGAGGAGGGCGGGGGGTGGGGGTGAATGGGTGACGGGCACGGAGGGGGACACTTGACGGGATGAGCACTGGGTGTTATTCTGTATGTTGGTAAATTGAACACCAATAAAAATTAATTTATAATAAAAAAATAAAAATAAAAATAAACTACGATCTATAAAAAATTATACTCATTATGCCAACTTGAGTTTTCCATGGCCAAATAGTGCTATTATTTCTATATGCTGCTTGTATCAACATACCATGTTGCACTTAGCACACAATGTAAAAAATACTATGACTAATATATAAATCACAGGACCTTTAGGAGAAATGGTTAGCAAACATATTCACATTCTCCAAAAACACTAAAAATAATGTTTTAATATCTTACATATAAAATCTTATTGTTGCTTTTATTGCAAAGACGGCACATAACATACTTGGCATTCCCAATCACTGAATTTTAGAGCTGAAAATATCTTCTAGACTGTACAGTGCAGGACAGCAGACACATGCTGCCATTAATCTTTCCTAAACCCAAGGCAGACAGCACCAATCAATCTCAGCTTTATTTTTCACTGAGCCTAGGTGTGGTCTCCAATGCTTATCCACACAGCCCTTTCGGAGGCCTTTACCAATAGATCACTGTTGGCACAAAGGATGAAATATATTTGCTAACTCTACTCCAGTCCAGCATCCTCAATGTACAAATGATAATAATAAAAAATACGAAAGTAATGAGAATATAAGTAATCCCCCGTTTTGCTAATCCATTAATTTTGCAGTAGAGCCAAGATTAAAACAGATTTTGAGCTTTTATAGCTATAGCTTGTTGCCTTAGAGAATTTTTTTAATAGTAAGAGACAGGAGGTTTGAAATTAGAATACTTTTAATTGAAAAATACCATTGCTTTATTTTCATCTCATTGCAGCTGCTGCTTTTCATATATATAATGTGTTGTTATTTTTTCTGCTGCCTCTTTGTAAGCCAGAAACACTTCTTAAGAAAAGAACATTAGTCCCCCATCTTTTTAAAAAATATAAATGATTGAAGAAGTTGCAGTTTGTGACAAATAGACTTGAAGAATTCACAGGGCCAGTGAGTCCTGAAAATATTTTCTTCTACCTGGCACATCTCAGGTTTGCTTTGGCCAAAAATCTCTGGGGCTATCCCCCACCACACGAGGTTATCCTAACTGGTTACCCTGGTGCCTAACAAAGTCTATCACCCATCTTTATGTTGCATGAATCACTTCATCATCACTCAGACAGAACCAGAATTCCCTTCCAAAGAGTTTGGTTTGGTGCCAACCAGCTGACGCTTGGGCTCCGGTTTCTGGCCTCCATTCTCTTCCCACAACACGTCCTTCCCATCCTGTTACACAAACATGATAGAACTCTAGCCCTTACAACTTTAGGCAAAATAAGAAGTGTGCTTGTTTCCATTTCCATCCAGTCATTCATCCATTCAGTAAATATTTACTCAGTACCCGTTACATGACAGATGTTGTTCTGGGTACTCCATGACAGAGTCAGGAGTAAATAAAGTAAAAAGGCTGACTCAGTAAGTTTATATTCTATTTCAACTTTAGCAAGTAAATACACAGCATGTCAGATGTTGCTTAGGCCTGAGGAAGAAAAGGAAGATGAGGGGCTATAAGGAGTGAGCAGGGAGGTACACTCCTCTACGGAGGCAGGTCAGGGGAGACTTACTAAAAACCCAATGTTTGATCAGGGACCTCAAGAAAGTTAAATAAATAAATAAAACCAAGCTGTTTATATATGGGTAAAGAAGCCCTTGGCACAGAGATAGTATTTAAAGCCACAAGAATGAAAAGAACAACGAGAAATTGCTCTCCAAATTTTAAAGGTCAGGGTAGCAAGGAGTGACTATGGAGGAATCTATAGCGATGTAGGAAACCAAGATTAAAGGGGCATCCTAGAAATCAGCTACAGTGTTTTAGGAGTGAGGACATGTTTAACTGTGTAAAAGGATACTGAGATGCTGACTAAGACAAGCTGATAATGGACTATTCCATTTAGCCCCATAAAAGTCAGGTATAGTTTATGGCAGTGGTGTCAGGGTCATCAAGTGGACTCAAAGACGAATGAGGACAAGAAGTATGTAATATGTATAGAACAGCCTTTTCTCATAGTTTTACTCAAAAGAAGAGCAAAGAAATGGAGCAAAGGGAATTTGAGAGTATTGTTATTCCTCTTATTTGTTTTGAAGATGGATTAAAGCTTATGTGTGTCCTCATCACAAAGATCTGGTAAAAAGCAAGAAATAATAGAGCAAGTGAGAAAAGATTTGTTATACTAACCCCCTTGACTAGGCTGGAGAGGATGGGGTCTTAAGAGTAAATTGTGCAGGTGGGAGGGGGACAGAAGGTACACTTCATCCACAGAGGAAGAGTTCATGTGTACAGAGGCAGGGTGTTGAATGATGTGATGATAGGAAGATAAAGAAATTCTCTCCTGGTACTTCTATGAAATGAGAAAGTCATAGTTTAGAATGAGAAGGTTGAGGAGAAAAAAAGATTCTCTCTCTCCTCTATGAAACAACCTGAACCAATCGCCCTTTCCCCCCCATTAATAGAAAAACATAGGGAACTATCCATTCTTTGCTAATTATCCACTCCACTGCTCCCTTCCATAATCAAGAGTTGACAGTACATTCCAGAAAGAATGACATAGGGTCGTCTTATTACTTTCCCCTTGAAGGTAGTTTCAAAAATCACTCAGCTCACAAATCTGTTCCATGCTCTCCAGGTCCCTCCCCCATCCCCAAACACTTCCTATTTATAACCACATCATTTTAGCCAT
This sequence comes from Nyctereutes procyonoides, assembly GCF_905146905.1. Lineage (NCBI taxonomy): Eukaryota > Metazoa > Chordata > Mammalia > Carnivora > Canidae > Nyctereutes > Nyctereutes procyonoides. The sequence goes on along the minus strand of NW_026574960.1, from coordinate 19,631 downwards.
TTCTCTGACTTTACTCGGGACCTGAACATCCTTCTAAAACAAAGTTCCTCACAAATGCATTCACTTGGGAATCAGCAGGAGAGAAACTTAATCACTCATGGTCCTTTAGTCCTTTGAACTCTTTTTCATTAAACCTCATTATTATCTCGTTAGTTGCTTAACCCCTACTTATTTTAAGTTGTGGTCTGAGAACTATGCCCTAGGATTTTAGAGACTGGAAATTTATTTGAAAATTTGAATAATACTGTAACATAAAACCTGCAGTAGTGAAATGAGTAGTTGGTATCTCATGGGATCTTGTCGAAACATAAGCATAAAGCGGTTCACATCCATGACTGTTTCCAACCTGTGAAGTAAGCGTGTTCTGTTTATCTGAGAAAGAGGAGTGAAAGGAAAAGGAGGACTGGTGCAGCTGTCCTGGAATGCTTCTGGAACCTCTAAACTTGCCTTTTCCAACAGGTATATTTCACCTAAACATTATGGGGAACATTTTGGACCAGTGTATCCCAAGCGTAGAAATCTATTAAGAATCGCAAGGCGCACTTTGCTTAAGGTGAGATAGTCACCTCACAGAGAAGAATGAGAAAAATGATTCTGCTGACTGAAAGCTGGGACTGGAAGATCTCAGAGAATCAGAGGGTTCTTCTTCCCTCAACTCTCTGAAGAAGGGCCTTACAGATATGTGATTTATTTGGCATTTCCTTACTGTGAATGACTCAGCCTGATTGCCTAAAACCTTGCTGACAGTCATGCAAGGCATAGAGAAAGCATTATGAAGAATGCAGAGGGAAAAGCAAAGTGTGCTCTCAGGGGAGTAGGCAGCATGTGTGATCTCTGGTGGTGGGATTTGAGGGAATATAGAAACAGGTGCAAAGAGGAAAAGTAAATACAAGTAGAGGGACACAGAACAGCGATAAGGGAAGTCACAAGAAAAGAATACGAAGAAAATTTTTAAAAAGGAAGGTGGTGTTACAATAACAGAAAAAAATGGTTAGATCCTCCCTCTCTTGGACATTAAATGACAAAATAAATGCGCAATTGATTAGATAACTAAATGCAAAAAAATTAGAAAAACTAATATATTTTTCAATATCTCTATGGGCATCTTATTTTAGACTTAAAAATAATATATTATGGGGCGCATGGTTGGCCCAGTCAGTTAAGCATCTGCCTTTGGCTCAGGTCATGATCCCAGGGTCCTGGTATCAAGCCCCAGGTCAGGCTCCTTCTAGTGCTTCTCCTTCTCTCTCTGACGCTCTCTCATGCTTTTCTCTCTCTCTTTCTCTCTAGTGTCTTCTCTTTCTCAAACAAATAAATAAAATATTTAAAATATATATATATTAAATCACCCAAAAAGATTAATCAATTTACCTAAAGAAAATATAAAATTTCTAACATCAGAAAAAAGCATAGAACAAAAAGGCAAATGGTTTCTTTCATATCCTTCTCTCCTTTCCATTCTTTTCTTGTGAAATTCAGTCTAACAATAACTGGCAGCACCCATCAAGGTAGGTGTAGCTGGTCCAGTGAACCAGGGAGAAGCTGCAGCGTTCAGCTTCCTCTAGGGGAAGGGGCTTCCTTTAGGAAGGAGGAAGGGAGTGGGGGCAGAGGAGCAGCCTAGCATAGCTGTCTGAGCGCAAGCAGGAAGAGAAGGTCGTGTCTGAGAGAGGGAGCAGCCTGGCACATGCTGCTGAAGGCTAACTAGAGCTAGGAAGACATCCGGAGGGATGGTAGACGAAAGTGGTGAGACAAGAGACTGGTTACAGAGAGACTGATCACATAAGCAAACAAGTAGAGGATAATGAGAGCCGGGTTTCTCACAGTGTTTAGGGCTGACAAATAGAAAAAAAAAATACAGCTAGAATGACGTGGGATTGAATTTGGCTAAATCAATGTGAATTCACTTATTTTATAATAAACAGATACATGTAGAAATAACTAAAGATAATAAATATAGATGGAAAGTCTGCATGTATAACCCACCTCTGTCCACCGGGAATGCCTGTGAGCAGTGACACTCCCAAACCAATGAGGACACTGAGCACCCCAATCTTGTTTTCCAAGGTGACTAGGAAATGCAAGCCAAGATACCTATAGTGACTGTTTAGGATGTTAAATATTTTTCATATATTCTTTAATAAGCCTCTAATACTTGTATAATGATAACCAATAGTTTAAAAAATATGTAAGAAAGAAGGGAGGGAGGTGATGGTTCTGTGGCCTATTCTGGGGACCCTATCCCTTCTACAGTTTTTTTTTTTGTCCGTGTCCTGCATCCTCTCTCAGCTAGAAAACAAAACATCTCAATTTTCAGATTGCTTTGGAGCCAAATGCAGCCATATGTCAGAGTTCAAGCTGTAAGAACCAGGCAAAAGTTCCTAGAGATTTTCAACCTGAATGTGAAGCCTACTAGGGACTAGCCTACTAGTTTTTTGCTCTCTGACTTCTTCCTGCCTGGATAACATATTTTCTCCCTGTAGGTACAGTAGCTATCTTATGACCCAGAGCCCATAAGCAGAAGGACAAAGACCTACCTACATGCTAAAGAGAGGAGAGTGTGAAAATGTAATGCAGCTAGGTCCCTTGCAACCGTCTTAAGCTGATATACTAGCTTCAGACACCTCACCCCTAAATTTGTTTCATAAAACCAATAAGCCCTCATGGGTTTTTTTAAATTTATTTATGATAGTCACACAGAGAGAGGGAGAGAGAGGCAGAGACACAGGCATAGGGAGAACCAGGCTCCATGCACCGGGAGGCTGACGTGGGATTCGATCCCGGGTCTCCAGGATCACGCCCTGGGCCAAAGGCAGGCGCCAAACTGCTGCTCCACCCAGGGATCACCCCTCATGGGTTTAAATTGCTATTTACAGCAGAACACATTCCTGATACATATATTTAAAAAAAGAGTGAGGAAGAGTAACAGAGAAAGGTTCTTACATTTTGTACAAACAGAAGACAGGCCACAGTATCAAGGAGCTTCAGGACTGGGCTTCAACATAACAATAGTGTTTTCATTCTTGGATTTAAAACATGTCATGTAAAAATAAATAAATAAATAAATAAATAAATAAATAAATAAATAAATGAATAAATAAAACATGTCACGTGTCTATTAACAAAAAGGGCATCTTTTCTAAAAGCCACTTCTTCCTTTGAGTGGAAACCACCTAAATCTCCTAAAAAAATGGTATTTACTTCAAATGCACATCCAACTCATCCTTACAAACTTGAATTTAATCTTCTAAAATTGACTAAATATGACTCTGTACTCTAATCTCTATAATATTCCTGAGACTATGACATATACTAGCAAACATTATGAATTTAGCCTTGCTAATCACTTCTCAAATCTTTCTGGATTGAAAGGAGGCCAGGACAGGGCTGGAGAATATGGTACCTGGACCCCTAAGTGGTGGTGGAACAAATATATGAGAAAAGCTTCATCCTTTGATTGGGGGATAACCCAAAGTGACTTTTTGTGAGCAGTATGTTATTTGAGTCTTATATGTCATATGTCAACAAAAGGTCTGAGAGAAAATATTAATACAGATATTCAGCAAAGGGCTAATACCAGAATACACAATGAACTTCTACAAATCACTAGGAAAAAAAACAGAAACATCCAACTAAAACGTGCACAAAAATGTACTGAACCAATGAGAATACCTCAATGACAAAAAATATGAAATTTTTTATTATGGAAATGCAATAAAAATCACCAATATTACTGCAAAGACTAAAATTTAAAAAATGGAAAATTTTATCAAGAATCTAGAGCAACCAAAACTTTAACACACTGCTAGTATGAGTATAAATCGCACAACTACATTGGAAAACTGTATCTTTTAAAGCCAAACATATAGAAACATATGACCCAGTAACTTGGCTCTTAGAAATGTATACATATGTCCATGAAAAGACATAATTTTTTATGTCATATCACACCTACTTGTATTAGCCAAAAAATGTAACTACCAAATGTCCATCAAGAGCACAGCGTATAAACAAAATGTGGTATATTCACACAATGCACACTATGCGGCCAGGAGAATGAATAGTCTAGAATTACACAGAAAATACTGATGACTCTCCCAAACATAATGATGAGTTTTATAAAAGATAAATATATGTATTTATATGCATATTTAGTGCAGTATGTAGATATAAATATTATGTAGATATAAAAGCAATATGAGTGAAAGAAGCCAGACACAATATATATATATATATATATATATATATATATATATATATATATATATATATAGTGTCGCTCCATGACTATAAAGTTCAAAACAGGAGAAAATAATTTGTGCTTTTAGCAGTCAGGAGAGAATGCTTACTCTGAGTGAAAGGAGGTAGACACCAGAAAACTACATGGGGGGTTCAGGGTGCTTGTAATGTTCTATTTCTTTCCTTTTTTTTTTTGTAACGTTCTATTTCTTGATGGGATATTGCTCATCAGTGAAAATTTGCCATCTCTACACATATGTTCACTTTTCTCATTATTATACTTCAAAAATAGATATAAAAGTCAAAATGCATATGGACTTTGCATGTTCTTTGTAATCTATGTTTAGGATTTTTAATTTTTTTTTCTCTTGGGTAATCAAGAAATAGTTGGTATTACAGAGAAAACAGATTTATATATACGGTAGCAAAAGTTTCTAAAAAAATTTCAGAAGAAAAGGGCTACAGTTCTTAGCAGGAGAGAAAGAGAGGAGTTGTCAGGAAAGCTGCAGGTTACTTTCAGACAGTCGTCCCAAATGCATTAGAGGAACTGTAAAAATCTGCCACAAGCGGAACGATGATCCATAGTCAGAAAAGTTACTGCAGCTTAAATAGGAAACTCTTCTTGTTCAGGACTGTCATAGCCACAGTTTGCAAAAAGCTGCAAGAAAGCCACAGTTTGCAAAAAGCTGCAGCTATTGATTAATGCAATGTAGTGTCAATTAAATGTACATTCCTGAGGTCTTTTATCTGTTGTAGCTTTGTCTTTTTCTTTTTCTTTTAATTACATCAGGTATATTGCCCTGTAAATTGTGGTAGTGGTACCAGGAATAAAAAATTAAGGAATTTAAAAAAAGAAAGAAAAAGGAAAAGGACCTGTGCAAGTTGGGGTCTGGAGCTTCAGTTTCATGAGTTTCACCTTAAATTCACTTCTGGAGTCAGGTATTTTATATATATTTATATAGATATATTTAATTACTTTAAATGTTTAAATTGGTCATTTAAATTAGTTTGAAGTATAAGATTTTAAGTACCAGTAAGATATTGATATATTACTTATATTATCAGGGAGGATATAAGAATTGATATATTACTTCCAAGTTACAGTTTTGTAAAATTTGAAACATAAGTTATTGAGTCTGAAAAGATATGATTAGTCTCTGAATTAACCTATGAAACAAGCCTACTAGAGAAATAAATAAGATCACTTCCTCTACTAATAAATCAACAAGTACAACATCCATACCTTAACATATATGGACATATGATTTAATATAGCACTAGTTTTATTTAACACTGAATAAATATCCATCAGAATATCTGCATACCAACTAGGAATATGCTCTTCATATAATCTTTTGCCTATCTCCAAAAATAATGTAGCCTATATACCATAAACCTGATCATAGAATAAGAAAAAAATACTGAGAATAACAAAATACTATTTAAAGGCCTGTCTTATAACAGTTCATTTAGGCATACAAGGGACACAATTCAGTATCTAAGAATAAACTAGTAATCTGCTTTATGTTAAAAAAAATGGAAACAGCATTCTGAGATACAGCTGCATAGACTATATGATGAATATTCAACATATGAGAAACTGACAGATTTATCTTTACTCCATCATTAAGTGTTGTTTTTGTTTTTTGTTTTTTTTTTTTTGTTTTTTGACAAGCTGGGTATTCATCCCTTTAAGTGTCTTTTTTTGTGTGCATTCTTTTTATCTAATGCTTGCTCATGCCCTTTCCTGACATCCTACAAGACTAGCCTTTTCTTTTCCAAATTTCTGATTACCCATATTGTTAGAAACTCATACTCAGAAAATTCTTTTTAATGATAGGAAGACAAAACCTTGGTCAAAACTCTCATTCCACTACCTAAAGTTGGACTGAATAGCTTTTCCTTCAGCCCACCTTAAAAAAAAGAGAGAAGGGATCCCTGGGTGGCGCAGCGGTTTGGCGCCTGCCTTTGGCCCAGGGCGCAATCCTGGAGACCCAGGATCGAGTCCCACATCGGGCTCCCGGTGCATGGAGCCTGCTTCTCCCTCTGCCTGTGTCTCTGCCTCTCTCTCTCTCTCTCTCTCTCTCTCTCTCTCTGTGTGTGTGTGTGTGACTATCATAAAAAAATTTTTTAAAAAATGAGAGAAAATCAGTCATAACTGTTTTTCATTAGCAAAAATATTTTAACTATTTTTGCTCACCCGAATTCCATCTCCTTTAAATTTTCAGATTACCCCTAATTCAGGAAAAGAGAGGTCCCTGTTTTATAACAGAGCCTCCCACGTCACATTCCATATTCCTTACGTAAATTATTCTTCTCATACATCTTTTACTATTGTATACAAGGCAAAACATTTGACTCGGGGACTTCATTCAGTTTTAGATCACTCACTAAAATGACATTCACCTAATAATAGCTCATTGAAATCAGTGTCCAAAATGGATTCCTGGTGTTAAGGTGGAAAACAACACAGGTAATAGGATTAAACTCCGATCTCTAAAATCCCTAGTCCACCACACTCACTGGAAGCTTACTCTGAGATTTTTCTGGAAACTGCCGAAATTTGGCAAATCTGTGCACTAGAAGATTTCATAGTTCCTTTCCAAAAATTTGACAAGAGAGAATATTCTCCATGTTAAAAAAACATCCATGTGAGAAGTACATCATCAATATAACAGGAGAGTTGCAGCTCCTTCATTTATTATGTATTCAGTGTGTCCTTTATGCATTCCACTGCCCCTGGGTTCATGACCAAACATCAATACATGTTAACACATTTTCAATATTTATAAGCTAAAAGCTTACATCCAAGTGTTATCAATAATGGTCCTGCTACTCCATTCATACTCACCAGCATCTCAATTATACTGCCTACCAATAAGCATCCTCGGGAATTAATGCAGGCTAACAGTTTAAAAAAAAACCTAATTTAAGGCTGCTTTAGGGTTAGGACTGCCAAATGTCTCACTCACACAATTGCCACTTTCCTTGTTAATACTTACTTTAGAAAGGGCTTTGTTTTGCCGTATGACAGAATGTGTAAACAGGTGGCTGAGCTCAAAATTATACTTGCATAGTGACCAAACCAAAGTTAAATAGGAAATAGCATTGCCTACTAATATAAATAGCAGTGACTGGTAAATAAGATAGATAAATGTCAGAAATGAATGTTTGCCTAAACAAAGATGAGTGGGAAATGGCACATATTTACCATAAACATCCAACAACATAACTTAGCCTGTTTCACTGAACATCAAATAGAATTTACTTACTTTGTTAAAATAAATGTGAGAATCTAAGTAAAATACTTTTTCAAATGACATTGTTCCGATTAATAATGCACATGCACAAAGAAGACTAATATAAAATCTTTCTCTTCATATAGAAAATACATCAGACAATTTCTATAAATGTATCTAATCAGAATTTAATTTGCAAGAATTTAAAGGATGCAGATAGGCCCACTGTCTTCAAGGAGTAAAAATTTCTTCCTTAGAAACACTGTTACAGTAAAAACTCAGTTAACAATATCCTACCAGAAATGGAAGGATGAACCCTGGCTAGCTGAGAGTTTCCCAGAAAATATACATTTTTGTTGTGGTTGAAGAATCTTTTTAAAAATATAAGGCTATGGGATCCCTGGGAGGCGCAGCGGTTTGGCGCCTGCCTTTGGCCCAGGGCGCGATCCTGGAGACCCGGGATCGAATCCCACGTCGGGCTCCCGGTGCATGGAGCCTGCTTCTCCCTCTGCCTGTGTCTCTGCCTCTCTCTCTCTCTGTGACTATCATAAATAATAAATAAAAATTAAAAAAATATATATATAAGGCTATTTTATTTTACCATTATAGAGTAGAATATTTGACTATTGAAATTTCAGTTCCTAACATATTGATTTCTGATTAAGGTTTTATTGAAATCTAAAATGGTACTTGAATCCTAGTATGTGTTTATGTCCAAATTGGAAGGGGTTCTCTAGTTTGGAAGTGTGCTTTTAATTATTCAGTAGTAAGACATTGCTATGATGATAGGTGATCATCAGCAAGCATCTGCCAATTGCACTTTCCTTTTTTTGTGTTAAAGAAATTCATCTGACTATTAAAATCAAATTAATCGCTGTTCCAATTGGATGTTTTCATACTCTGTTACACCTTACATTCCCCAAACTAAATAGATTCTCTAAATAAAAGAGATGGAGGGGATGTGTCCTAAACAAAACAAAGATGAGGGTGGCATTTCTGTTTGTCTGACAATAGTGCTGAAAATTGTGATTCAGGTCAGTGAAATACGCTAGAGATGGCTACCAAAGAAGTTGCAAACCACCCCTTTTGGTCAATTCTTTCCTGAAAGGATGGATCTGGTTTCTCCCTTGCACTCCTACTCCTCTCCATCTCTCTCTCTCTCTCTCTCTCTCTCTCTCTCTCTCTCACAGACACACCCTATGTGACTGTCATGTATCAGATGCTCACATATAGGGTACCTTTAAACCTCACAACATTTTGAGAGTTGATCTACCTATTAATATGGGCATTGCTTAGAAATAGTCACCTACTTCAAATCTCTGCAATCCTAATAAGAACCATGAAACCAAGTGTTTTATTAAGGGGCTCGAGGCAGCAGAAAAAAAAAAAAAACAAAATAGAGGTCCAAGCTGTACCAAAAGCTCAACTCTTACATTACAAACTTTGTGTTTTTAAATATTACCCAGTGACTATTATCCTACTTCAGACAGATTTCTGCTTAGTACAGATATGCTTTTTCAGATTAAAAGCATAAAATTAGAGAAGAGAGAAAGCACATGTTTAAGACAGCCAGAAAAGTGAGTGGCTTAAAGACACACATATAATGCAATATCAAAAAAAAAGTTTATATATTAAATGCAATAACAAAGAATCATAGTGCTCATTCAGCCTAAGGGCATAATGACTCAATGACCCAAAAATTCTGAAAAGTACCTGATATACAGTATATAGTGATGATGCTCCAACACCTACAAAGTGATCTAATTTTATTATCGTTTATATAAATAGAAAGTTTTCTGTAGAAAATGGTTTAAAAATAGTGTTATAATAAAGCCAAGTTTTGGTTGTTATAAAATTTATTTGTGAAGAATGTTGCATTCATGATGATAGGTATTCACTGATTGCCCTAGGAATTTAATGGTTTTGTATATCACACACTCTAAGAATCTCATGTACATACCTTGCTTCATAGACTTATCCTCTGAAAATGAAGAAAACAAAACAGCATCCTAACATCTTTGATCTTATATAGAATAATAGGAAAGAGATGTGTGTCAAGCAAATCATCAGTCTAACTAACAAACTTCAACCCAATGAGGTTGGTTGTTTCTGAGGTAAAAAGTAGAGCATGCAGGAAAAAAAAAAGGACAAGAGGGAAAAAAAGTGTGTGGGGGGGGATAGAATAACTCACCTCAAAGTGTGGCAGAGGGATCCCTGGGTGGCGCAGCGGTTTAGCGCCTGCCTTTGGACCCAGGGCGCGATCCTGGAGACCCAGGATCGAGTCCCACATCGGGCTCCCGGTGCATGGAGCCTGCTTCTCCATCTGCCTGTGTCTCTGCCTCTCTCTCTGTCTCTCTGTGAGTATCGTAAATGAATAAAAATTAAAAAAAAATAAAATGCTAACTTTAAAAAAAAACTGTGGCAGAAAAAAAGCAATGACACATTACAGAAAAAGATGATCTATATTATGTGAAATTCATATGATATGAAAGAACATAACAGTGGGGAAGGTGCAAAGAATCAGGTCCAATATTTTAGGATGCAAATAATCAAGAATCAAGTCCTTTTTTTTAATTTTTATTTATTTATGATAGTCACAGAGAGAGAAAGAGGCAGAGACATAGGCAGAGGGAGAAGCAGGCTCCATGCACCGGGAGTCCGACGTGGGATTTGATCCCACGTCTCCAGGATCGCGCCCTGGGCCAAAGGCAGGCGCCAAACCGCTGCGCCACCCAGGGATCCCTGTTGTCTTGTTCTTAACAATGCATTGTGTGTGCGTTTTTTTTTTAACAATGCATTGTTAACATAGTTCAATAATGTAGTTCACCCTTAACAGATTTTCCCTTTGCCCTCCTGTTTTGCTACAGGAGGGACTTACAAGCTTTCTGCTTCTGGCTTGAGGAAGTGTACTTAGTTTTTTCCTCCTTCAAGGCCTGGAAATTAATACAATGAATCTGAAATTACCCATTGTCAAGAAGGGAGTTATCAGGCTTATCTGTGTCTTCCCCTTAATTTTCTCCCCTGCCCATCTGTGAATCCTGAAGTTCAAAGGAAACTTCTGCCGTGGGTCCATGGAGCTCTCTAGTCACAGCTTGAAGTTCCACCTAGATCTGAACAGATCTAGATCTGACCTCCTCCCAGAGGTCTGTCAGAGAGGCGATATTTTGCTCCAAGTTGATCTGAAAAACAACTTTAGCTCAATTACAGCTGACTTCCAATAAAATGGTAGGTGGGACTGGCCTAGAAATTCAACTCTTACCCCTTTTTAGCCTATCAAATAAACCCATCTGCCTGTCCATTTAAGAAGAAATGAACCATTGACTGAAAGAATTAAGTGGGTGGGTATTGAGATTGAATTAGAACTGAGAGGCTTCCAATTCTATTCTCTCACGAAACCACAACTTCCACAATTGTATTGGAAAATTTAAAGAGCCTATCTTTTCTAGTTGTATCTCTTTGAGATTGCCTAAAAATCCACCCTGCTTTGCAAGCTAGGCCTGTGTATTATAGGACAAAAGGGAGAATAGTGGCAATCTTCCCCAACAGAAAAAATTGGAGCTAACTGGGATCAGTTCTCTGAAGCTTTTCCTGTCAAACACTTCTTTCACCTCCTGTGGGTTTCCTACATTGTCTTCTGTTGAGGGTAGTGGAGAACAACAGGAAGAAACAAATAACAAAGCACTAGGGATAGTAGAAGAGTAAATCGTGTGCAACTAGTACATAAATGAGTTCTGGAGCTCTGATCACAAAATAGTGATTATAGACCACAATACCATGTTGTAAACTTGAAAGTTGCTAACGGGCTAGATTTTAATTTCTTCCTCGTGAAATAAATAATTATGTGATGTGATAGAGGTGTTAGCTAACCCCAAAGTGGAATCGTATTACAATATATAAATGAATCCAGTGAACACACCATTTTTATTAACCTTACGTGATGTCATGTCAATTATATTTCAAAGCATTTTTTAAAATACTACATCATTAACATCTCTCCTTGCAAAATAGTAAATCATGCAGAATCCAAGAAGATATTAGTTACACATATATTTTGTAATTGTGACATTAATTTACTTTAAAAATAATATATCCATGGAACTGTAACTTGTATGAGCAAATTGTTTGACACATTGGTTTCTCCTTTCCTTCTATTTAATTAAATAACACTATCCCTTGAAAACATCAACAGTTCTTGATGTCTGGAAAAGAGCCCAACATCTGAGAGAATTCAAGCCCTTACATGGGTTGGGACAGCTTCCCAGCTGCTCTCTCTTTCCTCTTTTCCTTCTTCCTATTAAGCTCTCTTCCCGCAGCTCTATTTTGTAATCCTAGCTATTAGTTCTTACTAAGAAAAGATAATTCATATTTCCAACTTTCAAAAATGGAAAATGTAAATGGTATGCATTGGTTCACTGTCGCGGCCGGCGCGAGAAGGTCCGGATTCAGGAACCGAGGGCAAGGGGATGAGAAAGAAACAAGAGACTAAAAGTTCATGGGATAGGAGGTTCCATGCAGCTGATGGCCGCAATGGACAAGCTTTATTTTTGCATGTAGAGTTTATATAGCCTCTGTAAGCAGGCAGCTTATTTCTTTAAGGAGAAGTACATCTCGCGCACAAACATACATTGTTTTTAAAACTAACACCTGTTATTTGTTTAAGCAATAGAGCAGGAATGCCACATATAGACTAAACAGTGAAGTTTGTTTATTAAGTAATGTCTGCCAAGGTGGTCATGTGTCAGGCCACCTTCTTGCTTACTTTATGGGAACTTGTCTCGATAACATTTTAAAGGAGAAGCAAATATGTACATTTACTTCCATAAGGGGGAAGAGCTAGGTGCAGCCCCAGCAGGTTGGCCAGGTATGACAAGGAGCCTTTGCTCAACCCAGAACCCTGCCTCGCGCCGCAGGACTGCGGGTTGGCTAGGGACAGACAGGGAGCTTTGGCTCAACTTGGAACCTTGCCTCGCACTGCGGGACCGCTCCCAACATCTCCCCCTATATTTTTCAAATGCAAAAAGTGAAGTTGTGCCTTAGAGGAATTTAATTGATTATTGAATTTTCTGCAAGAGCAGGCAAACATTACATACATCAGAATTAATCCGATTATTAATACCAAAAATATCCAAAAGGAATATTTCAATGAATTGAAGGGATTAAAACCATTTAACTGATTTAAGATCTCACCAGCTAAATCGCCGGGGTCTTCATAATGCAACATACTTTGACTAATGACGTTTATTTCTTGTTGTAATTTTAAGAGATCCAGACTAATATTAGCATGATTCCAAACCCTTGTAAATGCATACGTACATTTTCCCATGACCCATTAAAAGGCAGAGGGGTAACACAAATATGCTTATAAGCATCATGGCAAGTCAATTGGGTTATAGTTTTTAGTACAACAAATTGATCACCAAGATATAAAATGGCTTCTTTTAAAGCTTCAATCTGTGCTTCAATTTTTTCATCAATTCTCTTTTGAGCATCGAGAGCAACAGTTACATTTCTAGCAAATTCATTTACATGTTCAGCAGTCTGAGCATTTTCATGCAAAGATACAACAGATACAGTAGCAGAAGCAATAAGAGCAATAGTAGCCACTATCCCTGCAATTAAAAGTCCAAGAAATCTTGGAGTTCTTCTTAGCTTCTTCACCAATTCTTGAGCTAACTGCATGCCAAAGTTCGCGTACCAAGGTCCTCTCACATCAACAGGAATCATCCAATATGGAGGTTGTTGCACCAGGAATAACTTTGTGTTGAAATCAATCTTCTTATCTATAGGTATGTAATTTGTTAATATGCACGAGGGACAATGAAGTCGATAAAAGGTAGAGGTTTTAGTTTTTTCGACAGTTACCTGGCCGTTTCCTATTACTAAGAAAAAGGGAGGGGGCACGCATGTGCGAACGCAGAACGTGGGATTTAGAATAGCCTCTGGAAAGCCTATGCTATCATTTGTGTAAATCTGGTCAAAAGCAGCATAAAGCTTCCATAAATCTCTGTGTACTTTTCCTGTACTAGTCAATAAAATGGATCGCGGGATAGCTCGAGTGTGCTCTTGCAATTCCGCATTGGGTATGCGCATATAGCTAGGAATTAAACGAAGGGGTTTTAGGATGGGACCCAATGTGGAGGTGGAAGTATGACGTGCTGATCGAGATAGATCAAATATTGGGAAGTCCACTTCATGTGGAGAGAAGGTCTTGGGTGAATACATCTGACAATCATCAAAAGCATAGGTTCCTTCTAATGCATTTCCTTTGTAAGGACATTGATTCATAACAATAGGGGCACTCTTGGAATCATGAACCCCATCTCCAATGATTTCCAACTTCTGCCAATAGGCCTGTATATACTTTTGTGCCCATTGCATTTTACCTTTTACATGAAAGAGAGACCAAGTAGAATAATTTAGGACTCTGCCTACAGGCACGGATCCCAAGCAAGAGAGTGTTAGTCTCTTTGGATGGGTTTCTTTTTGAAAACAGATCGGAGGGTGAAAGGCCAATCCGGAATAATTTATAGGAGATTGCACAGAAGGGAAGAAACTAGGGACCCCGTTCCCCAAGATAGAGAAATTAATATGAATTTTAGGGGTTGGATCCTCCCAAGTTACTGGCTGTGCTACAGGAGGACTGGACAAATAAGCCCAGAACAGTTTTCCTTCAGCAGGGGGAGGGATAATAAGAAGGCTGAGGCAAGCCAGAAAATGAGTCAAGGGGGTTAGTTGTTTACCAGAGGATATTACCAAACTTGTGGCTTGCGAGGTTAATTTCCTCATTTGCCTCCATGATGGCAGATTCATCTTACGAGTCTTCTTCTTCCGAGGAGGGCATAAGTTCAGCCGACTCATCTTCCTTCTCAGTTTTGATATCTCTAACAAATTTGGCTGGAACCCAGCGCGGTGCTTCCTCATCTTGTGGGAAGATACAAGCATATCCTCGACCCTGTCTAAGTAAGGGGTCAGGGCCTTTCCACTGTCCTGTCATAGGATCCTTCCACTTTGCCATAAGGGGTGGATCAGTATTTTTTCCCCAATGTTTTTCTGATGGTGTATATCCATCATCATGCACAATCAAAAAATTTAAAATGAATATTGCTAAGTCTAGGTGCATGTGGGGGGAATATTTCATCTTTCCTGCCATAATCTCCCCCTTTTTTAGTTTTTGTAAGGTAGTTTTAAGTGTAAGATGAGCTCTTTCAATAATAGCTTGACCTGTAGAGTTGTAAGGGATGCCTGTGGTATGCTGGATGTGAAATGTTTCACAAAAGGTTTTAAAAGCTTGGGATATATAAACACTCCCATTATCAGTTTTTAATCGTTTAGGCATTCCCATGTAAGCAAAAGCGTGAAAAAGGTGATTTTGAACATCAGTAAAACTTTCACCAGAATGAGCAGAAGCTACGATCATGCCAGAATAGGTATCAATAGAAACATGCACAAATTGTAATTTATTAAAAGATGAATAATGTGTTAAATCCATTTGCCAGAGATCATTGGGTAAAAGGCCTCGCGGATTAATGGCAAAGGAAGGGGTGTTAACATATTGGGGACATAGGGAGCAATTTTTAACAATTTGCCTAGCTTGTTCTCTAGTTATATGAAATTGCTTTCGTAGGGATCGAGCGTTTTGGTGGAAAAGAGAGTGACTTTTCATTGCTATACCGACAGAATCCTTATTAGCAATGACAGAATATAAATGAGCATATCTATCAGCCAAGTCATTTCCCGAGGCGAAAGGTCCAGGTAAACCAGAATGTGCTCTAATATGAGAAACAAATATAGGTGAAACTCTTTTTTTTTTTTTTTTTTTTTTTTTTTTTAAATTTTTATTTATTTATGATAGTCACAGAGAGAGAGAGGCAGAGACACAGGCAGAGGGAGAAGCAGGCTCCATGCACCGGGAGCCCGACGTGGGATTCGATCCCGGGTCTCCAGGATCGCGCTCTGGGCCAAAGGCGGGCGCCAAACCGCTGCGCCACCCAGGGATCCCGGGTGAAACTCTTTTTAAGAGCAGCTGCTGTATTTTATGAAAAAGGCACGAAAGTTCCTCATCATTAGAGTTTATGAAAGAATCAGCAAGAATGGGTAATATCCTGGCGACATATTGACTATCTGAATAGAGATTAAAGGGTTCTTGATAAATTTCAAGAGTTTTCATGACAGCATAAAGTTCAGCCCTCTGGACAGATTTTGTTTTATAGGACAACAGAATGATATTTTTATGTTGTTTATGCAGATAGACAATGGCAATGTGCCCGTCTTTGCTGGCGTCCGGAAATATGATGGGAGCGTCTTTAATCGGTTGACTCGAAATTGGAGAAACAAATATAGTAGGAATGATGGAGAGACCCTGAAGGAGTTTGTCATTGGGAAGATGAAAAAGAAATTGACCAGGAAAATTTGCCATAGATGTTTGCCATTCCAGGGAGGTTTGATATGCATCCTCTATCATGGAGGCGGTTAAAAGAGGACATACAATACTATGAGGCTCATGTCCAAATAACTGGATGCATCTCTTCCGTCCCCTAGCAATTAATAAAGATATAAGGGAAATCGTCGGGTTGATGACATGCAAAACGTGCATAGCTAAATGGAGCCATTCCAAAGGCCCATGGGTTTGCCACAACACTGCCATAGGGAGAGCATCAGGTTTTAAGATTATTAAGTTAACATTCTTTGTCAAATCTCTTTGTTGGAGTTGCGCAGAGGAAATTTTATTTGTTACGAAAGCCAAGGCATCCTCTGCTTCTGGAGTAAGCTGTCTCAAAGATGAAGGGGACGAGTCCCCTTTTAAAATAGAAAAAAGGGGCTGTAACTGAGAAGTGGTGAGAGACAGCGAAGGGCGGAATCAATTTATATCACCTAATAATTTTTGGAAGTCATTTAAAGTTTTTAATTGCGAGGTTCTAACTGCGATTTTCTGTGGCCTAATACTCTGTTTACTAATAAGATATCCTAAATATTCAAATGGAGCTTCTCTCTGTACCTTCTCAGGAGCTATTTGAAGTCCAGCAGAGCTAAGACACTGGGAAAGAACCCAAAAGGCGTTAGCCAGGTGTTCACTGGTCTCTGCTGCCAGTAATAGGTCATCCATATAATGAATACAATATACCTCAGGAATTGTTTCCTGAAAGGGATTATAGCTCTTTTTACATATTCTTGACACAATGTGGGACTGTTAACCATTCCCTGAGGTAAAACAGTCCATTCATATCGATAGTAGGGTTCTTGCAAATTTGTAGAGGGCAAAGAAAATGCAAAATGCTCCCCGTCACCAGGGGCTAAAGATATGGTAAAGAAGCAATCTTTTAGGTCTAGAACCAACATCTGAAAATTTAGCGGAATGGCAGAGGGAGAAGGGAGGCCAGGCTGTAGGGTCCCCATGGGAAATATTACCCGGTTGACTGCTCTTAGGTCCTGTAAAAGCCGCCATTTTCCTGTTTTCTTTTTAATGACAAAAATGGGGGTGTTCCATGGGCTAGTAGAGGGTTTTAAATGGCCGAGGTTTAATTGTTCTTGTATCAAGACCTCAGCAGCCTCTCTTTTTTCTTTCACTAAGGGCCATTGATCTACCCAAACAGGAGTGGAAGTTTTCCACTTGAGAGGCAATGCATGGGGAGGATTCAATGGCCCTGGGGAAAACCCAAACCTTGTCGGGCCTGATTAGGAATGGGGGCTATAAAGGCTGGGTCCCCTTGCAAATTTTTACCTAAACCTTTTCCAGGCTGATATCCATGCTGTATCAATTGATTAAAAGACCAATCATTGGAAAGGGAGAGATTCATTTGAGACAAAACATCTCTGCCCCATAAATTTAATTCTATATCTAATATAAAGGGCTGAAATACTCCTTGTAAATCATTCGTCAAATCTCTCCATGTAAGTAAATCAGAACTTTGTTCAGGGGAGGAGGCAAAGCTGACCCCTCGAATAGGCACATCAACTGTCTTTTTGGGCCAAGTTTTAGGCCAATTATGATTAGATATGACTGAAACATCTGCCCCAGTGTCCAAAAGGCCCAGAAAAAACCTTTCCGTATATTTCCAGATTAAAAAGAGGTTTATCAGGAGAAATCATTTTGGTCCAATATATATTGGTGGATCTGAAACCTTTATTTCCTCGCTCCCCAGTAAGCGCTTGATTAGAGGTTTTTATTATAGGGAGCAATATTAGTTGAGCAATAGGCATCCCAGGTTCCAGAGAGAGAGTACCAGTCTTCAGGGATGCCAAAATATTAATTTCACCCGTATAGTCAGGGTCAATAACACCTGGATACACAATTAAACCTTTCATGGTGGAACTAGAACGCCCAAGGAGTAATCCAAAAGTTTCCTTAGGCAGCGGCCCCCATATGCCTGTAGGAATTTTTCTAGGTAATTGGCCTCCCTCCAAATAGTGAGTATGAACAGGGGCTAAATCTAATCCTGCACTGGCGGGGGTACCGCGGTATAATCTGTCAATTCGAGGGAGGTCATGGGTGTTGGAGACGGGAGTGATGTTTGTTGGGGAAAGAGGGCCCCTATTGTTTGTTGGGGCCGCGGCAAGCCCCCCTTCCAGTTTCCCGAAAGGGGATTCCCCTTAGAATCAGTCTTTGATCTACATTCATTAGCCCAATGATATCCTCTGTGGCATCTAGGGCAAAGGTTTTGAGGGTTTTTTGTAGTTTGAGAAATCTTTTTCTGAGGGCATTGATTTTTAAAATGCCCCAATTGGCCACATAAGAAGCATTTTTGATTCATTTTCATGTTTGGGTTCTTATTTTGTTTTAGTATCTGAGCGTGCAATTTTGCATGAGGGATGCCTTTAAAAGCAGCAGCCAAGGTGACTCCCTGCAAATTTGAGGGCCCCAAATCTGCGCAAAGGCGCACATAATCTTCAAGAGTTCCCTGGTTCTTCCAAGGTCTTATGGCTGCTTGACAGGCGGCATTAGCATTCTCATAGGCCAGTTGTTTAACTATTAAAGTGCCAGCTTCCGCATCGGTGACTATTCTACTGACTGCGGTTAACAATCTGGCCACAAAATCATAATAATTTTCCTCGGGACCTTGCCTGATCTTTGACAGTTCCTGTGACCTTGTATTTGTGGTAGGCAGCTTTTTCCATGCTGACAGAGAACAACTATTAATTTGGGTATAAGCTACTTCAGGAAAATTCAATTGCAAGCCCACGTCATAATACGGACCAGAACCAGTTAACATGTAATCAACAGGAATGTTAGTTCCCCTATTGTAGCTGGCCTGTTTTTCAGCATTTTCAGAGAATTGCGTTTTCCATAACAAATTGTCCCCCGGGGAGAGGCATGCTTGTGCAATGACCCTCCAATCTCCAGGACATAACGCTTCTCGTGTCATATTGTCTAACATAGATAGAGTAAAAGGCGCTGTAGGGCCATACTGAGTACATGCTTGTTTTATGTCCTTTAGTACTTTAAAGCTTAAGGCAGTGTATGCTCTTTGTCCCCCCTGCACAGTAACAGAAAATAACTGAAACTCAGATACATCTTCTCCCCTCTGTGAGGCTTGATATAGAGCTCTTTGTAATGGAGTAGCTCCTTTTATTGGGTAAGAATCGTCTGGTTGAACAGGAAAAAGGCTTCGAGGAGCCTTCTCAGTTTGCACAGCAGAGGAGTGTAATAAAGGTGGGGGAGGAGGTTCAGCATGATTTAAAACAAAAATCTCCTCCCTTCTATCTTCAAGGTAGGGACCATCAAACAGATCCTCTTCTTCATCATCTATTCCAAGGGACAGTTTATGTAAAGGGGGAGTATGGATTTTTTGATTTTCTAAGCTCCCCTCCATCGAGGGTGGTGACTCTTCACTTTTAGAATTCAAAGAGATAATCTCAATAGAGTCTGTAGGATCCAGAACCTCCTTCATACAATTCCATGTAGTCCATATATCAGGAGGCAGTTGTTCCCCTCTTATTTTTAATTCATTTTTTAGAGTCTGTCCAACTCTCTGCCAATCCGAAAGATCCACCGAACCCTGATCAGGAAACCAAGGGCATATTATTCTAACTGTATCAAAGAACTTATCCAAAGAGTTATGAGAAACCTTAAACCCCTTTTCCCTTAAAAAAGCCTGTAGAACTTTCAAAAAATACCCATGTTCTACAGATTGCCTTTGTCCCATGATTATTTTACTCCTA